>NC_056738.1:418636575-418695229 GCF_019279795.1 Protopterus annectens | reverse complement strand
CATTGGTTAACAAGGCTCTATCTAAAGCTAAAAACACTGCCTCCATGGGACCAGATGGTGTCCCAGGCTGTGTCATATGCGAGCTCCAAAAGGAATTAACCCCGCATCTTAATACCCTGTTCAGTCTCAGCCTCTCCACAGGATATGTGCCCACAGAATGGTGCACAGCAACGGTGGTCCCACTACACAAGGGTGGGGCCACAACTGACCCTGGGAACTACTGACCAATAAGCCTGACCAGTCTGATCTGTAAGGCTATGGAGCGAATCATTATGGAGCTCATAAATGGAGAGATTGGGAACCTCCAGTTGCTGGACCCCACACAGTTCGGCTTCATCAAGGGCAGATCATGCCTCCTGAACTTGGTGGATTTTTTTGAGACAGTTACTCAGGCTATAGATAAGGGAAAGGAGGTACACACATTTTACCTTGACCTTGCTAAAGCATTTAACACCATTCCCCATTCAGGTATTATTGGTAAGGGCTACTCCCTTGGTCCGCCCACCTACCAACCTCTATTCATCTTCCCTCCATTTTTCCCCCCTTCAGCTTTTTTATATACCCAATTTTCTAAGGTTTTCTATCAGCATTTCACATTCACTAACCTCTCCTCTCACCATGGATAGACACTTTTTCACTATCCTCCCCTTCATATCATTACTTCTTATTATTTCTTATCTTTTAACAAGTTATGAAACTCTACCCCTAGTAGGAGCCTACCTCCAAAACGGGCACACCTCTCTACATTCCCCAAACCCCTCTAATCTCATCCCCCCCTCTCACTACCCCATTAATAACCTGTTTTTCAAAACACCCCATCCTACCCTCCGCCACCCTAAAGCACCTAGAACTAAGGACACTCTCAAACTACTAATTAACCTCCAAAAAATATTTGACTACTTGAAAAAATCCATCACAAAAGATGGCGACATTCACCCCAACCCAGGCCCTAATTCTGACCCAGGCCTCAACATCTTGAAATCAGCTAGAACCTCAGTGGGCTCCCTCCTTATCTTTCACCTCAATCTAAGAAGTATCAATAATAAGGTTCATAACTTACATGCCATGCTTGCAACCCACTCCCCAGACATTATGTGTCTAACGGAAACATGGCTAAAACCTAGCACTAAGGATGAAGAAATCATCCCACCTGGGTACAATATTCTCAGAACTGATCGTTTAACTAGAAAGGGCGAGGGAACAGCCGTCATGTTCAAGAACACCTTGAGCATCACAATGAACCCCTCCAACCCCCAAAAATTTCAAACCTTTAACTGATTGCCCTAAAGCTATCCCTCAACAAACAAAAAAGTATTAATCTCATAGTAATCTATATACCACCAGGAAATAATGTTGAAAACCTTGAACAAATTCTTAATTGGTTAGCTACAACCTATCCCCAAGAAACCATAATACTAGGAGACGTTAATATCGATTGGTCCATCTACTGCAATCACTCAAATCCTCTCACCATTAACTTACAGGGCTTCTCTCAAAACATTCTATCTACCACTAGAATTGGGAATGCTCAACAAAAGGAGAGCATTATTGACTGGATCCTTACTAACAAAGCCCCAAATAACTATATTGCAGGGACCCTTCCCAACGACCTTAGTGACCACCTTATTACCTTTATCTTAAAACACAAATGTCCGACATCAAACCATCCCCAAACCAGGCTAGTTAGGAACAGTAAGAATTTTGTCCCAGAACATTTTCTTGCTGACCTCAAAGCATGTAACTGGTCCTCCCTAAAAACGCTCCCCTTAGATGACAGCATGTCTTATTTCAATGACACTTTCCTCAAGATACTTGACGCTGACGCTCCTAAAAGACTGACTAGGACCAAGGAACGTATCGCACCTTGGCTAACAAAAGATACTAAATCCAAAATTAAACTCCGTGATCAGGCCTGGAATAAATGGAGAGCTACCAAAACCCCCCTTGACCGGATCAAGTTTCTTCAGCTTAGAAACTCAACCAAAGTAGCAGTCTTGACTGACAAAAAACAATATTTTTGTCACCTCCAAGACAAACACCAGCATAATCCCAAAAAATTCTGGGCTGGTTTCAATCATCTCCTTCGTCCGAGTAAATCGACCACCCCTACCCCTGAAAAACTCATGGGCAAAGATCCAGGAGAAATAGCTAACACTTTCAATTCATTTTTTACGGAGACCATCCAGTCTCTCGCCAATCAGCTTACCACTACTCCCTCAACCACAACCTTACCTAAAGACCCTTCTCAGTCATCCCTTAACTTACAACCCACACCTACCTCCTATATTCGAACCTTCTTGAAAAAACTCAAACCAACTACCTTGGCGGCTGACCTACTCCCAGCCAATTACCTACAAATAGCATCTGACGCCATTGCCTACCCTGTTTCAATCTTGATCAACCGATCCATTTCTGAAGCTTCTATCCCCTCAATCTGGAAAATCTCTTATATCATCCCTCTCCATAAAGGCGGATCCTCTACTGATGCATCTAACTACAGACCAATAGCTATACTGTCTCCTCTAGCCAATATCATGGAACGCTGCGTTCATAAACAACTCATTACCCATCTTTCTCAAAATAACCTCCTGTCTAACACCCAGCACGGCTTCCGCCCCCATCACAGCACAACCTCTGCTCTTCTCTCCTTTGTTGATTCAATCAACCTAAACCGCAATAATAAACTTATTTCCTCTGCTTTTCTTGACCTATCAAAGCCTTCGACATGGTGAACGACCAACAACTAATACAAACACTGAAAACCTTTCATCTTAGCAAATCAACAATAAGTTGGTTTAACGACTACCTATCTTGTAGAAAGCAGGCAGTTCAGTGGCAAAACAGGCTATCAGACCTACTCCCCACTAATATCGGTGTTCCCCAAGGATCTATTCTCGGTCCCCTTCTCTTTTCCCTATTTATAAACAGTTTACACACGATCATTCCCAAAGCCACCTGCATTCAATACGCAGATGACTCCACCCTGATATGCTCGGACGTTTCTCTCGCCAAACTCCAAGTTGCAACCAAGAACTGCTTCTCCTTAGTTGAAAAATGGTTCTCAGAACTAAAGCTTCTACTAAACCCAACCAAAACTAAATTACTTCTATTTTTCCCCACACTAAATACCCCCCAAGGAAAAGAATCACCTAATACTAACACCCCAACCTTCTGCATGTCTTCCAACAATGGAATCATAATCGAACCGTCTCCCACACCAAACTTCTAGGGGTGACCATAGATAACAAACTTAAATTTGATACACATGTCAGTCTGACCATTAAGTCTGTAAACAAAAAACTCGGTCTATGTATAGAATAAAACTTTCTTAACTCCGCACCAAACTAACTATTGCTAGGACCCACCTTCTTTCCACACTCCTCTATGCCTCCCTGTATTCTCCTTCCTCAACAAGAAGGAACTCAACAAACTATCTACTACCTATAACCACATAGCCAGATTCATAACAGGGATGCCCTATCGGACCCATCACTGCCAAAATCTAAGGACCCTGGAATGGTTAGAACTCTCCAACGCTCTCAAACTCAACCAACTCACTGAGGCATTTAAAATAATCAACCATCCAGAAAAAAACCCTCACTGAACAAAATACTTACCCCTTACTCCAACCTTACATCCCTTAGGTCGTCCAAAAGCCTACTAGTTCAAACCATTAAATCTAGCAACTTGGGAGGTGAAGCACTCTATGCCAATTCCATTGGCAAATCCTGGAATGCCCTGCCAAATAACCTAAGACACATGACCTCTCTTCACCAATTCAAAAAACACCTCAAAGACCTACTAAAGTCCCAATGGCTATGCCCTTGCTCTAATCCTGACTAATAGTAAAACTCTCCTGGCCCACTAAAGTCCCTACCTAACCCACAAACCTTAAGGTTTCATATTGTAGACATGTTAGACTATTTTAATGTCAGTTCCTTCTAAGTATTGTACTTCTTTTAGCCAATTGTATAACCTCTGTGTCTCATTTTTCTTTTAATGTAATAATTTTTACTCTATCTTCTGATGTTTCTGTTTAACTACCTCTGTTCTTGTGGAGCTTTTCTCCCCGGGCCTCTACTGAAAATGGACATGTATCCAGCTAGACTAGCCCGGTCAACAAATGTAAAATAAAAATAAAAAATAAAAATGCCCAGGCTGGTGAGCTTATGTCACAAGATGGATCGCAAACTGCCTCTCAGACAGATCCCATAAAGTAAGAGTAGCGGGATCTATGTCCGAATCTAGACCAGTAACAAGTGGTGTGCCTCAGGGCTCTGTCCTGGGGCCCCTCCTGTTTGGCATATACTTCTCAGAAGTACAGGCAAGCACAGAAGGGCTGTGGCTGACTAAGTTTGCAGACAACTGCAAACTGGGTGCTATAATAGAGTCTCCGGCCGACATGGAGATCCTCCAGAAGGGCCTAAATGAGACAGATGCATGGTGTCAAAGCCATGGTCTCAAGCTAAATGCAAAAGAATGCATAGTAATCCCCTTTGGAAAAAACAGAGTACCTGCAAACTACAACATAGGAGGTAATCCCCTGAAATCTGAAGAAGAAATAAGGCATCTAGGGACCCAAGTAGATAGTCTGCTTTCCTTTGATAACCATGTTGCCAAAGTGGTTAGAAAATCCTTCTGTGTGACCCATCTGATCACGAAAGGGTTCGCATCAAGATCTAAGGATGTAATGGTACCCCTCTACTCTTCCCTCATCAGACCCATTATTGAGTACAATGCACCAATTGGAATGTACCTGGCTAGACATCTCCAGCAGCTGGAGAGACCACAGAGGTACCTAACCAAGAGGATTACTGACCTCAAACAGTTGCCTTATGCAGCACAATTGAAAAAGCTAAGACTGTTCTCTGTTGCATACCGCTTTCTCAGAGGCGATCTCTGTTTAACGTCCAGAGCCATGTCCAACCCAGAATTCTTGAACATGCTCCATCTTAGCAAAACCAAATCTACTCGAGCTACAATCTCTAGGGATGTAAACCTCAACACAACAATGAATAGAACATACTGGAGGGATAGATTCCCTTCGCAGAGACTTCCCTTACTATGGAACAGGGTCCTGATCTACATAAGACAGAGCCCCTCACTATCACTCTTCAAGAGGAACCTTGATGAGTGGATGGGTAACAGAAAGTTCACACCGGGGATCACACCAACAGCACGACTAGATAGGGGTCAAGGGTACTAGCTGCTAGTACAAGGGTCTAGGGAAATACTAAAGGGGCGGTGAATACCGCACAATGTGGCTGGGCTAATATATGCCTTCGGGCAGATAGCCCAGTACCAACCTATGAACCTATTAAACAGAAAATGTTGTTAAACTCTGAATGTGCAGAAAACAAGGAAATGCAGGATTTATTGCATGCAGCTGAACAAGTTGGAAAGCATACTTTGCAATGTGGTTTTGATTCTTTGGAGGCCTCCAGCAGGGCCGCAGTTACGGGTTCTGTAATTAGGAGGCATGCTTGGTTAAAGGAACAAAATCTTGCCTGATCATGTCAAAGTTAAATTATTAGATGCACCTTTACAGCATGACACTTTGTTTGGTGTTAAGGCAGAAGACGTGTTAAAGAAAATGGAGGACAAAGCTAAATCAATGCAAACTGTCACAAGTACAGCCACCTAGATTTAGTAGACACTGGCCAACAAAGAATTGGTCCTTTCCTGTGTCAGACAGACATCAAAGGGGCAGATCCAGACGCCCTAGAGGCAGATCCCAGGCGCAAGGTTCCTACAGGTCAAAGCAACGGGGTGCTTCTACCTCCAAAGTTGGAGAAGACAAATCACAACCATACAGGAAACAGTCCCAATGACTTCCCCCTGCCTGCACCAAGCACTTATCTCCTGGCAGCACCCTTAGGGGGAAAATTAGCACTCTTTTCTCAAAATTGGCACATTATAACCCAGGACAAGTGGGTTCTAAATATCGTGTCACAAGGCTACCAGTTCCATTTCCATACCCTGCCAAAGGCAAACGGCTGGCCAGATCTACCAAAAAATCAATGGGCACAGGCGCAAAAACAAGTTTCATCTCTCATGGACATGAGGGCCATTCAACAAGTACCAGAGCAAGAGCAGGGACAAGGATTTTACTCAAGACTGTTCTTGGTACCCAGAAAGGACAAGGCCTGGAGACCAATACTGGACTTATCTATTCTGAACACATTCCTGGATTTACCAATATTCAAAATGTTGACTTTGCAGCAGCTTCTGACCATGCTGGGCAAGAATGCTTGGCTTGTGACTTTAGACCTAAAAGACGCATACCTGCATGTCCCAATCGGACAATCATGCAGAAGATACCTCATATTCAAGGCAGGCTCAATGCATTACCAATTCTCTGCACTGCCCTTTGGCTTATCTACTGCGCCCTGGGTCTTTACAAAGTGCCTGGCACCAGTAATTGCATTCTGCAGACAAAGAGGAATACAAATCTATCCTTACTTGGGCGACTGTCTAATTCAAGCAGAGAACAAGAACATTCTTCTACAGCATCTGGTATTTGTGAAAAGACTTAACATGCCTAGGGTACACGGTCAATGAAAAGAAATCAAAACTAGTACCCTCTCGAGATAATATTCCTGGGTGCAAGCTTAAATACAACTGCCCAGATGGCTTATCTCATGCCAGACAAACAAAGGCAACTGACTACCTATTTCAAAATGTTGGCAACAAAGGCCCAGTTAACTGCAAGAAAAATTCTGCAGGCTTTGGGCTTCATGGCATCCTGCATCCTACTAATTCCATATGCAATACTGCATATGAGGAAACTTCAATGGTACCTAAAAAGTGTTTGGACTCAACACTGCCACAGCCTGGAAACAATGGTTACTCTCATTCCCTGCCTGCAACAGGAGTTTTGATGGTGGGCGAAGGCTTGTCACCAGAACAAGGGACAGCCATTCACATTACCCCCAGCCAGGCAGACACTAACAACGGATGCATCAGATTATGCCTGTGGGGCCAACATGGCAGGAAGTTGTATTTAGGGCACATGGTCCTCAAACCAAATGCATCTACATATCAATCAAAAAGAGATGCTAGCTGTTCAAATTGCCCTGACAACCTTCAAGGACCTACTTCATCTGGGACAACTACTGATAAAGACAGACAACACCACGGTCATGTGGTATATAAACAAGCAAGGGGGCAAACATTCTTAACCCCTTTGCAGACTAACCATGACTTTGTGGGACACAGCATTGACTTACCAAGTACATCTGCAGGCACAATTCCTGCCAGGAAAGGAAAACACTCTGGCAGACAAACTAAGCAGAAACCTCATGGATCCCCATGAGTGGCAACTGGATCCGCAAGTCTTCAGCATGATAACAAGGAAATGGGGATGCCCGGACATAGATCTATTTGCCTCCCCTCACAACTACCAACTAAAAAGATTCTGCACAAGGACTTATCACAGACAAGCAGTGAAAGTGGACGCCCTATCTTTCAGCTGGAAAAACTATCAGTATATGCCTTTCCTCCACTGCCTCTCCTCCCCAAGGTACTTCTAAAGGTCAGACAGGAGAAGCCAAAGATGATACTGATTGCCCCAGACTGGCCATGCCAGTACTGGTATCCAATCCTAAGGAACTTGTCTCAAGGCCCAGCTTAGACCTTACCTCAAATACCTCATCTACTGTCCCAGCAAAACAATCAGATCCTGCACAGCCAGCTCAGTACTTTAAACCTGGCAGCATGGCAGATAATGTAGTCATACAAAACACACCTCTCAGTAAAGCTGTGATGGATGTCATTTTGGAAGCCAGAAGGCCTAGTACTAGAAAATCTTATGCTGGGAAATGGAAGAGATTCTGTGCTTGGAACCAGGCACAAGGACCTGATACAGCTGTACCAAATATTCCTCAGATTTTGCAATACTTAACTGAGATGCTGGACAAAGGCCTATCTTTTTCATCGATTAAAATTCATGCCTCTGCCATTTCGGCTCATTACAATACAGAGCCACCAATCTTTTCTCATCCTTTATTAAAGTACCTCAGAGGAGCCAAAAATTTAAGGCCCCCAAGGAGATCACCAATACCTGTATGGGACCTCAACTATGTCTTAGAAAAATTCACCCTGCCTCTTTTTGAGCCAGCTGCTACTGCTGATATAAAGTTTTTATCTTGGAAAACAGCTCTGCTCCTAGCAATAACTTCTGCAAGACGAGTTTCAGAGCTACAGGCACTCATGGCTGTGGAACCTTTTATCATTTCTTATCCAGACAGGGTCTCACTGAGGACAAACCCAACATTTATGCCTAAAGTGGTGTCCAGTGTGGCTCTTAACCAAACTATTCATCTGCCAACTTTTTATCCAAATCCACAGAACAAGGGGGAGAGAATTCTGCATTCTTTGGACGTACACAGACGGCTTAGATTCTACTTGGACAGAACCAAAGTTTTCAGGAAGACAGAGCAATTACTAGTGGCATATGCTGCAGGATCACAAGGAAAGGCTATCTCAAAGCAGACTATTTCAAAGTGGATAGGCCACTGCATTAGTTTCTATTTACACCATGGCAAGTTAGTGCCTAAGGGCATTAGGCCACATTCCACCAGAGATGCAGCCACTTCAGCAGCCTTTCTCAGGGGAGTACCAACCAAAGACATTTTAGAGGCTGCTACTTGGAGTTCGGTGCACACCTTTACAAAGCACTATCATCTGCCACTCTACTCTAAATCCAGAGCAGGCTTTGCCACTGCAGATGTCCTTCAAGGATGCATCAGCAGTCATAACATATGGGTTGTCCTGCCTCAGGCAGCCCTTCGGTCGGCCGGATTCCAAAGTCTGGGTCTGGCCTCAGCTGATGTCGCACTTTCCCCGACATCAGAGCGTCTGAGGTATAAAAGCATCAGCCGACGCCATTTTCCTCAGTCTTTCTTGCCGCGTGGTACCCGAAGCAGAAGCAGTTCGCAAGTGCCGGTCGGCCAGCTCCTGTGATTCAGCTACAAGACTTCAAAAGTACCCTGTTGGGGACTCTTTCTTGCCTCAGCCAATGTCAGATAAAGTAAATAATTGTTTAACTTGTGGGAAACAAATACCTCATAAGGATTTCCACTCTTACTGCCTACCTTGCTTAGGCCCAGACCACGACGTCTCGGCTTGCTCTGCCTGTGCTTCCTTCAACCGACGAACTCTTAGACGTCGGTCGGAGTTTGCAGAGGAATTTTTGGGGGCTACTTTTGTGTATAAAATGCCGTCGGGGACTCCGACTTCGCATGTGGTTAAAAAACGGAAGGACAAGGACCGACCCTCGCGGCCCGCGGTTTCGGCTGAAACCAGGTCAGGCCTACCGCGAGTGTCTCGGTTTCGGCTGAAACTGAGTCCTCGGTGCTTCCTACTACCGAATCCATTCTACCGACTAACTCGGCCACGGAGGCTCCGGCCGAGTCGGTTATTGAACTTCCTATGGAAACCGGTGTCCAGGACATGTCCGACACCATTCCTTTAGACAAGTCTACTCCTGCACATGGTGCAGCCAGACCCCCTGCATCCATGTCCATTAAGGCCTTCTCTAGGGCTAAAGCTGCCAAACTTGCCAAAGCTTTCCCCCCAAGACTACCTCTGAGGCCTTCTACTGGCACTCAGATTCTCAGCCTAGCAGGGGATCTCATTTCTTTAATTAGAGGTTCTCAACCTCACCCGGACAGGGGCTCTCTTCCACCACCGGGTTGAGCCCTCTGACCCCATTCTTCAGATGAGTCTACTGATGAATCTGTGTTGTCAGAGCACCAGCAGGAGGCTTGTTCGGCCTATGAGGATTCTGATGCTGAAGAATCTATTCCTTCGGCCTCCCCTCCTGAAGAGTTTTCTTTTGGTGAGACACTGCACTCTGAGAGAACATTTTCAATGGCAGGGCCAGGATTTTTCTGATTCCAGAAAGAGATTAAGGACCTTTTTACATTTACCTCAGCATAGGCATTTAGCTATACCTCCTGTTTTGAATGTTATTGATGATGTGTATTCTGATGCTAGTACAGCCCCTGATTCTCTCCCTCCGGCTCCTGCCAAACCTGATAGTTACTACAGGGTTCCGGATTCACATCTACACCTGTACAAGGCCAACTCTGCAGATCCCAGAGAGGCAGGAACAGGCGTGCCAGAGGTAGAGGGCAAGCCAGAGGCTCCTACAGAGGCCGTCAGTGGCAGCCTCCCAACCAGAGAGGCAGTGCAGGAACAACAACAACTACTGCTACTCCAGGACAGACTCAATGACTTAATTTTGACTCCGCCGACCAGGGCTCAGTTAGAAGCACCATTGGGCGGAAAGCTTTCTTTATTTTCAAGAAATTGGCATTACATTACAAGGGACTCATGGACACTGCAAATTATAGACAAAGGATACAGGTTCCATTTCCACACATTGCCAAAAAGAAAAGTAATGCCAGACCTGCCACCAAATCAAAGGGCAGAGGCTATGAAGCAAATCACCAAATTATTACAAATGAAAGCCATAGAAAAGGTACCTCTTTCAGAACAAGGCCAAGGATTTTACTCCAGAGTATTCCTTGTTCCAAGAAAAGAAAATCAATGGAGGCCTATTCTCGACCTGTCCACACTGAATACTTACCTCATTGTGCCAAAATTCAAGATGCTGACCCTACAGCAGCTTCTTCCCATGCTGGGCAAGGAGTCTTGGCTGGTGACTCTAGATCTCAAGGAGGCATACCTGCATGTCCCTATTCGACAAAGTTGCAGCAGACACCTCAGATTTCTTGCAGGATCAGAGCATTATCAATTCTCAGCATTGCCATTTGGCTTATCTACTGCGCCCAGAGTATTCACGAAATGCCTGGCATCAGTAATTGCACACTGCAGTCTTCAGGGGATTCAAATCTACCCATATCTGGACGACTGCCTGATACAAGCAGACAACAAGGAAAATTTGTTAAAGGACTTGAGCTATGCCATCAAACTATTGCAGGCCTTGGGATACACAGTCAACATCCAAAAATCAAGACTTGTTCCATCCCAAAGAATAACCTTTTTGGGGGCAGATCTGGACACAACCACCCAAATGGCCTTTCTCACAGAAGAAAAACAAAAATAAATTCCAGATTACTTCAAGAATCTGACAAGACAAACTCAGCTGACTGCAAGGAAAATCCTGCAGGCCCTGGGTTACATGGCATCTTGCATAATTCTAATTCCACAAGCCAGGCTGCATATGAGAAAATTGCAATGGTACCTAAGGAGTGTATGGACTCAGCACAGTCATAGCTTAGAAGCTTTGATTCCACTCATTCCTTGCCTCCAACAGGAATTTCTGTGGTGGGCTCAAGCCTGCCAGTCCAACAGAAGGTTGCCTTTCAACAAACCAAAAACAAACCAAACCATCACCACGGACGCTTCAGACCGAGGTTGGGGAGCACACATGGAGGACAAATGTATCCAAGGCCTATGGTCTCAAGGACAGTTACGCATGCACATAAACCAAAAGGAGATGCTGGCTGTGATGCACGCAATCGAGGCTTTCAAACCTTTTCCTTCAACAGGGTCACCTGCTAATAAGGACAGACAACACCACAGTTATGTGGTACATAAACAAGCCAGGAGGCACACTTTCCTACCCTCTGTGCAGACTGGCTATGAATCTATGGGAACTTTGCTTGAATCTAAACATACAACTACAGTCCCAGTTCGTGCCAGGGAAAGACAATACTCTAGCAGACAGCTTAAGCAGAACTACCATGGATGCACACGAATGGATGCTGCATCCAGACATCATCTTACTCATAACACAAGCATGGGGAAGGCCGGAGATCGACCTGTTCACCTCACCCCACAATCAACTGAAAATTTTTTGCTCAAGAACATACCACCCACAAGCATGGAAGGTGGACTCTCTTTCAGCTGGAAAGGTCTAACAGTTTATGCTTTCCCACCACTCCCATTAATGTCCAAGGTTTTACTGAAGATCAGGGCAGAACAGCCAAGAGTGATTCTGATAGCTCCAGACTGGCCAAAGCAGCACTGGTACCCACTGTTGAAGAGCTTATCTCAGATGAAACCGTGGCCTCTCCCCCTATGGCCACTTCTTCTGATGCAGAACAGCTTCAAGATCCTGCATCCCAACCTAAAAACCCTGCAACTAACTGCTTGGAGAATACCATGACTCCTACTCAGAATAAATTATCCCAGAGGGTAAAGGACATTATTATGGAAGCTCGCCGTCCCTCCACAAGGAAGGCATACTCGGCAAAATGGAAAAGATTTCTCATTTGGAACACAACAAAAGGCCTAGATGTGACCGTGATGAGCATGGCACATATACTGGAATACTTAGCAGAATTGTTCCACAATGGCCTGTCTTATTCTTCCATTAAGATACATGCCTCAGCAATTTCAGCAGAATACAATGTAGATCCACTTGTCTTTTCGCATCCTCTCTTAAGACAATTTCTCAGAGGAATCAGAAACATCAAGCCTCCAAGGAGACCACCTTTACCTACTTGGGACCTTAACTTTGTGCTGGAAAAACTAACACTTCCTCCCTTTGCACCAGCAGCATCGGCAGATCCGCAGTTTCTCTTGGAAAACTGCATTCCTTCTGGCCATAACTTCAGCAAGAAGAGTATCTGAGTTACAAGCTTTAATGGCAGTGCAGCCATTTCTTATTTTTCATCGACAGAGTTTCATTAAGAACCAATCCTACTTTTATGCCAAAGGTGGTATCTAGGGTATCTTTGAACCAAGCAATTCACTTGCCTACATTCTTCCCAAATCCACAAAATAGAGGGGAGAAACTTCTACACACTCTGGATATACACAGACAATTACGCTACTATTTGGACCGAAGCAAAAGTTACAGAAAGACTGACCAACTGTTTGTAGCATATGCTGCTGGGGCACAAGGAAAAGCAATTTCCAAACAGACAATTTCAAATTGGATAGGAAATTGCATTCGCTTTTGCTACTCCTTTCATGGAAAGACTGTTCCTGTGAATATTAGGCCTCATTCCACGAGAGCCACAGCCACCACTATAGCCTTCCTAAGAGGGGTGGCTACCAAGGACATTTTAGAAGCTGCTACATGGAGCTCCGTGCATACATTTGCCAAGCATTACAATTTACCTTTATACTCCAGATCCAGAGCAGGTTTTAATACTGCAGTCCTGCAGGGTATCTTAACTACACCATCTTTTTCTTAGTACCTCCACCCCCAGATTGGCTATGGTATTCTACCCATATGTTATGACTGCAGATGCATCCTTGAAGGACATAGTACAGTTTTGTACCTACCATAAATGTAGATGTCCAATAGGTATGCATCTGCAGTCAGGTTTACCCTCCCTCCTTCCCCTCTGTGGTATTCCTAGGGTGCTTACCCCTCCATTAGCTAGCTGGGGGAATCTGTTATGGTGTATTTGTTTGGTACTTTTATATATATATATGTATATATTTTTGCATTATGTTTGGAATTTATTGGCATTTTTATCCAAATTTAGCCTTCCTAGAGGGCACCTGGCATCTGGGGCAAGAAAAACTGAGGAAAATGGCGTCGGGTGATGCTTTTATACCCCAGACGCTCTGATGGGTAAAGTGCGACATCAGCCGAGGCCAGACCCAGACTTTGGAATTGCCGACCAAGGGCTGCCTGAGGCAGGACAACCCATATGTTATGACTGCAGATGCATACCTATCGGACATCTACATTTATGGTAGGTACAAAACTGTACTTTCTGCAGGGCCTCAAGGCTGCTCCTAATGCTGTTTAGCTCCAGCCTCCCAACCATAGCTTTGGGACTGTACCCAAATGTAATGACTGCAGCAGTGAAACCCGAAGAACATAGTACAGTTATGTACACTTACCATAAATGTAGATGTTCTAGTGTATTCACTGTTGCAGTCCAGGTTACCCACCCGCCATCCCCCTTTTTTCTGCTGGAACTTTTCTTTCCTTCTCAGATTTACACAACCTATGTGGTGTATTTGCTTGTAGATGAAGGTAAAAGTTATATTGGTGCATGTATTTATATATATATATATATATATATATATATATATATATATATATATATATATATATATATATATGTATAAATTTTGCCTACCCTGTTAGGGGGCACCTGACATCTGGGGCAAGAAAAACTGAAGAAAATGGCATCTGCTGCTTCTTTTATACCCCTGATGACCTGATATCAGGGAAGGGGCGACAGCAGCCGCCGCAGGACCCAAGACTTTGGAATTCAGGCCGACTGAGGGTAACCTGCCAGCAGGATTACCCAAATGTAATGACTGCAACAGTGAATACACTCTAACATCTACATTTATGCTAAGTGTACACAACTGTACTTTCCTTCTCTTGCTGCTGGATTTTTGCCACCCACTTCCCAGATGTGTCTGTAACCATTTTGCAGCAGCTCACTACCTTCCAGTTTACTTTACTGTATTAGTACCAATGCCATACATGGACACACATGCTTGGTTAAGTGGTTGAAGGCATTAGCTTCTTGCTAATTAGCTTAATCAGATGATTGCAAGGCAGTTTTTGCAGATGTGCTTTGTGATTTTGTCCTTTTTGTCTTGCCATTTTTTGCTTTAATGGTATGGTGGGGGTGAGGTAATCACACGTACATAGTCTCTAAATGTATACATATACAAATACATACACAAGTAATTTAAAGCCATACATTCCAAATTCAACAGAATGCTAAATCTAGAAAAGTATCTACTCCTATTGCCCCAGTACCAAACAATAAAACAAAATTCTGAAGAAATATTTCCGTGTTATGCGTTTTATTTATTTTTTTTCAGTGATCCAAAGTTCATATTACTAGCATTAGTTTCATACATGCCCCCCTCCTCCAGTTCTTAACTCACCTTAGCACATTAATTTGTGTATTTTTTTGAAGTTTAACAAGTAGTTGACGATATCCAACATTTAATTCATTCATTTTTAAATCACACTGTATGTGGTTCAGGTTTGCAGTGAGCCAGACCATGTCCCGCAGAATCAGTGGTTATAAGGCAGGAACAAATCTCACATTCCTTTGTTTAGGATATTTGTCATCATGTCTACCTAATCTGTAGTATATGTCCTTCTGTGTCACTGTCGCAATATTCTTTACAACTGGGAAATCCTACAGAAGACAGACAAATGTCCGGGCAGCATTCCAAACCTTTCCACTTTCCAGAAAGCCGTGTGACATGTGTTTAAGGTACAAGGTACATATATGATGTATGAGCGCCTTATCCTCAGAACTTCTTTGCTGGTAGTCCAAACATTATCTTGAATTTTGTTTGCAAAATGTTTGCCAAGTTGGTTCAGCTACCAAGCCTAAGATAGGTGCTCTGTTGGGGTCCCGTCTTTCCTCTTTCTTTTGAGTTTAGTATTTCACTTGTTATCCAGGAAGGAAAAATGTAACTGTGGGAAGCAGGTTTCCCATAAAGACAGACATGAGCAGTGCCTTTTTTGTTTGGTTGCTATGCACAACCACCCTCTGAGTGAAATTTTTCAGGCGTTTGTCCCTAAAACTCTCCTCAGTCATCTTAGGTTCATAGGTTCATACTAGGCTATCTGCCCTGGGGCAATTATAAGCCTAGCCCGATTCTGTATGGCTTACGCCACCCCTTGATTTGAGTATACTGTGCCCTTTTTAAGGTTTAGTTTACTGTGCCTCTGTCTAATAGTGACACGGGAGTAATCCCTGGGACACACCTACGATCCCCCATCCACTTATCGAGATTCTTCTTGAAGAGATTCAGTGAGGTGCTCTGCCTCACATGAACTGGAATTGTATTCTAGAGCGAAGGGAGCCTCTGGGTTATGAACCTGTCCCTCCAGCAAGTTCTATTTATTTCTGTGTTGAGGTTCAAGTCCCTCGAGCGTGTGGCTCTAAGGGATTTAGATTACTGAGGTTGAGCATGTCCATTAATTCTGGATTTGACATAGCTTTGTATGTCAGGCATAGATCGCCTCGAAGTAGGCGGTATGCAAATGAGTAGAGCTGGAGTTTTTTTAACCGAGCAGTATATGGCATCTGTTTGAGATCATTGATCCTCTTGGTGAGATACTTTTGGGGTCTTTCTAATTGCTGCAGGTGTCGGGTAAGGTACATCCCAAAAGGGGCATTGTATTCTATGATGGGCCTGATGAGGGATGAATAAAGGGGCACGATTACCTCTCTTGATCTAGATGTGAAACCCTTCGTAATGAGGTGGGCTAGGTAGAAGTTCTTTCTAACCACTTTGGCAATGTGGTTTTCAAAGGAGAGATTGCTATCAACTTGGGTCCCCAGGTCCCTAATAACTTTCTCTGTACTTAATGGGTTTCCGCCTATGTGGTAATTTGTGGGTACATTGTTTTTGCCAAAGGGTATGACTGTACATTTTTTGGCATTTAGCTTTAAACCATGGCGCTGGCACCAGTTATCTGTCTCTGTGAGAACTTTTTGAAGGATGTTTGTGTCAGCTGGAGAGGTAATTATGGCGCCCAGTTTGCAGTCACCTGCGAACTTGGTGAGCCATAGTCCTCCCACGTTTGCCTGTACCTCAGAAAAGTATATACCGAACAAGAGTGGTCCCAGGACAGAACTCTGTGGGACACCACTTGTGACCGGTTTCGAGTCTGACATGGCTCCAGCAACTCTCACTCTGTGGGTTCTGTCTTTGAGCCAGTTTGCAACCCATCTTGTGACATAGGCATTTATATTTAAGCTGGATAGCTTATCTATGATGCCCGAGTGGATATTGTGTCAAATGCCTTTGCAAGGTCCAGATAGGCTGTGTGGACTACCTTCCCCTCATCTATGGCTTTGGTGACTGTTTCAAAGAAGTCAACCAGGTTCAAAAGGCAGGATCTGCCCTTGACAAAGCCAACTGTAGGATCTAGTGTCTGTAGGTCCCCAATGTCTTTGTTTATGAGCTCCATGATGATCCTCTCCATAGCCTTGCAGACTAAGCTAGTCAGGCTTATGGGGCGATAGTTTCCAGGGTCCGTAGAGGCTCCACCTTTATGGAGTGGGACCACTGTTGCTGTACGCCATTCTGTGGGCACATATCCTGTAGTGAGGCTGAGATTGTATAGCTGTTTTATTTGAGGGATTGGTTCCTCTTGTAGTTCATGTAGGACGCAACCTGGGATGCCATCTGGTCCCATGGAAGCAGTGTTTTTTGCTTTGGAGAGGGCAGCCTTCACCTGAGCATCTGAGATGTTTGGGAGGCAGCCCTCTGCCAGGATAGATACTTGCTCTTTTGGGGGGGAGGGGGTGGAGAAGTTTGCACTGAACCTGTCTGCCAGGATATTGGCGATGTCTGTGGGTTCAGTGTATTTTTTGTCGTTTAGAATCCACTCAGAACAAGTCTGGGAGTTGCATTCCAGGTTTCTAACATAACTGAAAAAAGCTTTATGATTGTCTTTGGTGTCCTCTGCAATTTTTCTCTCAAAGCTGGCCTTGGAGGATTTTATGAGGGATCATAATTTTTTGCTAGTACTGATCAGAGATGCCTTCCTATTAGGATTTTGCTCTATCATGTAGTAGCTTCCTCCTTCTGTTGTACAGTTTATTTATGGCAGGGGTCCACCAGACTGGACGCCTGCCTTTGGATGATTGGGTCTTGGTTTTGTTTGGGATAGCATGATCCATGCAATCCTGGAGATGTCCATAGAATGCATTTATATAGGATTCTGCAGTTTGGGCTGTAGTTTCCACTGGCCCTGGGGCCTTGAAGGATTCCACTTCGGTTTTGAGAAGTTTTTCATTGTGATTTTCTGGGCTGGGGTCAGTATGTGGACATCCAGTGAAATTAATTTATGGTCTGATCTTACTAATGAGGGATAGACTTCTGGTGTGGAGCATAGAGTCCCCATGTTGGTAATGATTAGGTCTAGTATGTTGTCCCCTCTTGTGGGAGTGGTGACTAGTTGTTCCATAGCCTTTGAGTTTATAATTTCCAGGAATCTTTGGGCTAAGGTGCGGGGGCTTGAGTAGTGCTTCCAGTCAATGTTTGGGTAGTTGAAGTCACCCAATATAATGGTGATGTCCTTCAAGAATGCAACTGCAGTCATAACATATGGGTTGTCCTGCCTCAGGCAGCCCTCGGTCGACCGGATTCCAAAGTCTGGGTCCGGCGTCGACTGGTTTCGCCTCCTCTCCGATGTCAGAACGGCTGGAGTATAAAGGCATCGGCCGACGCCATCTTCTTCAGTCTTTCTTGCCGCAGTGCCCGAAGCAGAAGCAGTTCGCAAGTGCCGGTTGGTCAGCTCCTGTGTTTTCAGTACCGAAGTCATCTAAAAGCTAAGTACCCCGTTGGGGAACTTTTTTTCTTGCCTCAGCCGATGTCAGAACAAATTGAGAAAGTTAATAATTGTTTGTCTTGTGGTAAACAAATACCTCATAAGGACTTCCATTCTCATTGCCTCCCTTGCCTGGGCCCAGACCACGACGTCTCGGCCTGTGCTGCCTGTGCTCGCTTTAATAAGCGCACTGTCAGGCGCCGGGCAGAATTTGCTGAAGAGTTTTTCGGCAAATCTTTCGCTTATATCATGCCGTCGGAACAACCGACAACTCAATCTACCAAAAAACGAAAGGACCGGGACCAACATCCTCGGCCCGCGTCCTCCACCGATACTCCTCCTAAACCCTCCGCGAGTGCTTTGGTCCCTTCGGAAGTGGTAATTCAACCGCTCCAGGCCGACAACACAGCGTTACCACAGCCTTCGGTCTCTGAGTCTACACCGGTGCCGGTTGTTGTTTTTCCTCCAGAAACCGAAGTTCTGGATCTACCCGACACCATTCCTGTGGACAAGGTTACTCCTGCACATGGGGCAGCTAGGCCTCCTGTATCCATGTCTATCAAGGCCTTTGCACGTGCTAAGGCCGCCAGCCAGGCCAAGGCCCATCCTAAACCTGCGGCCCAGGCCCCTTCTTCTGATAAACAGATCATGTCTCTTGCTGCAGATCTTATTTCCCTTATCAGGGGGTCTCAGCCTCATCCAGACAGAGGTTCTCAGCCGCCTGCAGAGAAAAGGCCCAGAACTGAGCAGGCCGACAACCTCTCTTCAGATGAAGCCTCTGGGGAATTCTGAGCATTCTGATACCCAAGAATCATCCTTCCAGGCCTATGAGGACTCTGATGCTGAGGAATCAATTCCCTCTGCCTCTCCTCCAGAGGATTTTTCTTTCGGTGAAGTCCTACACTCTGAGGGAGCATTTTAAATGGCAGGGTCAGGAATTCTCTGATTCCAGGAAAAGGCTATGTACCTTCCTCAAGCTACCCCAGCACAGACCTTTAGCTATCCCTCCAGTTATGGATGTCCTGGATGATGTCTTCTCCGACTCCAGTGCTAACCCTGATTCTCTCCCTCCTGCCCCTGTCAAGCCAGACAGATATTATAGGGTCCCTGACACCCACAAACATCTCTTTAAGGCCCACTCTGTGGATCTAGAAACTATTTCACAGGGCCCCAAGGGAGTGGCTACTTCCGTGGCCAAAAATCCACTGCCAGCGGATAGGGAAGCTAGGTCCCTGGAAAGATGGGGTAAAAAAGTTTATACCTCTACCACCCTGACCATGAGGTCACTTAACTACCTTTTTCATATGTTTCAGTACGAGGATTTTTTACTGGATGATTTACAGAAAAAGCTAGCCTCTCCTGAGCCTATTGATAGAAAGGCATTACAGGATCTAGTACATAAAATTCAGCAGGTTAATAATCATTTTCTTCAGTGTGGTTATGATGCATTGGAGGCTTCATGTAGGGCAGCTGTGACTGGGGCTGTTATACGTAGACATGCTTGGTTAAAAGAACAGCCACTGCCAGACCATGTTAAAGTAAAGCTACTGGATGTACCTCTGGAAAAACAGAAGCTTTTTGGTGTTAATGCACAAGATGTGTTGAAGTCTATTGAGGAAAAAGCTAAATCAGTACCGACAGTCAAAGATTTCCTCCAGGTTCAGCCACCCAGATTCAGCATGAATTGGCCTTCAAAGAATTGGTCCTTTCCAGACACTGACAAGTTTCAAAGGGGAAAGAAAAGGCATGCCCGAGGTAGAGGGCAATACCAAGGCTCCTACAGGGGCCGCCAATGGCAACCACCAAATCAAAGAAGTGGCGCAGGCAGTCCAGCTGCACCACAAGGACAACCACAATGACTTGACTTTCATACCGCCAACAAAGGTTCAAAGAGAAGCTCCTTTGGGCGGAAAATTATCCTTATTCTCAAAAAACTGGCATATCTTAACCTGGATTCTGGATTTAATAGACAAAGGTTACAGATTCCACTTCCATACTTTACCAGCAAGACAAGGCATGCCAAACCTGCCACTTCATCAAAGGGCAGAGGCACTCATTCAAGTTTCAAAGCTGTTAAATATAAAAGCAATAGAAAAGGTCCCTCCACAGGAACAAGGCCAGGGATTTTATTCAAGACTGTTCCTTATTCCAAGAAAGGAAAACAAATGGAGGCCTATACTGGACTTGTCTACTCTAAATACTTATCTCATTGTGCCAAAGTTCAAAATGCTGACATTACAGCAACTCCTTCCCATGCTGGGCAAGGGGTCTTGGCTGGTCACTCTGGACCTCAAGGAGGCATACCTGCATGTCCCAATCAGACAAAGCTGCAGAAGATACCTCAGATTTCTTGCAGGGACAGAGCATTATCAATTCTCAGCATTGCCGTTTGGCTTATCTACTGCGCCCAGAGTGTTCACGAAATTCCTGGCATCAGTAGTGGCACACTGCAGACTCCAGGGGATTCAAATATACCCCTACCTGGACTGCCTCATTCAATCAGACAACAAACAAACCTTGAAAGCAAACTTGGACTATGTCATTCAATTACTACAGGCCTTGGGATACACAGTCAACATTCAGAAATCAAGACTTCTGCCATCCCAACAAATTATTTTCTTAGAGCCAAACTGGACACAAAAACACAAATGGCTTATCTCACAGAGGAAAAACAACAGCAGTTACCAGAGTACTTCAAAGGCCTGACAAAGCTCTCCCAGCTGACTGCAAGGAAAATCCTGCAGGCCCTTGGGTTCATGGCATCTTGCATTCTTCTGATACCTTTGGCAAGACTTCATATGAGAAAGCTGCAATGGTACTTAAAAAGCTTATGGTCCCAACACAGCCAAAGCCTAGAGGACGTAATCCCACTCATACCATGTCTGCAAAGAGAATTTTTGTGGTGGGCTCAAGCAAGTCAGTTAAACAAAGGCATGTCTTTCAACAAACCTCAAGCAGGTCAAATGATTACAACAGACTCCTCAGACCATGGATGGGGGGTGCACATGGAGGGCAGATGCATTCAGGGTCAATGGACACCAAGGGAAAGACATCTGCACATAAACCAAAAAGAGATGTTGGCAGTGATACATGCAATCGAGACTTTCGAAAAATCACTTCAACAAGGACATTTGCTAATAAGGACAGACAACACCACTGTTATGTGGTACATAAACAAGCAGGGAGGCACTCATTCTTATCCCCTCCGCAGACTAACAATGATTCTCTGGGAAAAATCCCTAAGCCTGAAGATACATTTGCAATCCCAGTTTGTGCCGGGCAAGGACAATGTACCAGCGGACAAGCTGAGCAGAAATTTCTTGGCTCCACACGAATGGATGCTGCATCCTCACATTTTCTCACAAATAACAAGGACATGGGGAAGACCGGACATAGATCTTTTTGCTTCTCACATGAATCATCACCTGGAAAAGTTCTGTACAAGGACCCACCATCCTCTAGCCTGGGAAATGGATGCTCTCTCCTTCAGCTGGAATTCCCTAACAATTTATGCATTCCCTCCTCTTCCACTGCTGACCAAGGTGATACTGAAGATCAAAGCAGAACAACCAACAGGCATTTTGATAGCTCCAGACTGGCCAAAGCAGCACTGGTACCCATTGCTGTTGAGCATCACTCGGACCAAGCCGTGGCCTCTACCCCTATGGCCTCTGCTTCTAACACAACACAATTACAGGACTGTTCATCAAAACCTGAAAACATTGCATCTGACAGCCTGGAGGTTACCATAACTCCTTCCGATATATCTCTTTCCAAAAAAGTTCAAGAGATCTTACTGGAAGCACGCAGACCTTCCACCAGAAAAACCTATTCAGCCAAGTGGAAGAGATTCACCATCTGGAATGCTAACGGGGGTCAGGATGCAACAGTATTGAGTATCCCTCAGATATTGGAATACTTGGCAGAAATGTTTCATACTGGTCTCTCATATTCTTCCATAAAGATTCATGCCTCAGTAATCTCAGCACAATACAACTGTGATCCACCTGTGTTTTCACATCCTTTGCTAAGACAGTTTCTAAGAGGGATAAAGAATATCAAACCTCCCAGGAAACCACCAGTACCTGCATGGGACTTCAATTTTGTCTTGGAAAAATGAACACTTCCTCCCTTTGAACCAGCAGCAACTTCAGAAATGCAATTTCTCTCATGGAAAACGGTTTTCCTATTGGCAATCACATCAGCAAGAAGAGTCTCGGAGATACAGGCACTCATGGCAGTACCTCCTTTTCTTATTTTTCATCAGGATAGAGTCTCTCTAAGAACCAATCCTTCATTCATGCCAAAAGTAATTTCCAGGGTGTCTCTAAATCAAGCCATTCACCTGCCTACTTTCTTCCCCAACCCTCAAAACAGGGGGGAAGCACTGCTGCATACTTTGGACATACACAGACAACTATGCTACTACTTGGACAGAACTAAGGCCACCAGAAAGTCTGACCAACTGTTTGTAGCCTATGCTGCTGGAGTACAAGGGAAAGCAATCTCCAAACAAACAATTTCCAAATGGATTGGACACTGCATCAGATTCTGCTATTCTTTTCATGGAAAAGGTGTGCCAGCCAATATTAGGCCACACTCCACCAGAGCTATAGCCACATCCACAGCTTTCCTAAGAGGAGTGGCTACAAAGGACATTCTAGAGGCTGCTACATGGAGTTCTGTGCATACATTTACCAAGCACTACAACCTGCCTTTATACTCCAGATCCCGAGCAGGCTTTGCTTCGGCAGTCGTGCAGGGCATTTTAGCTACACCATCGCTTTCTTAGTTCCAACCACCCCCAGCTTGGCTTTGGTATTCAACCCATATGTTATGACTGCAGTTGCATTCTTGAAGGACATAGTACAGTTTTGTACCTACCATAAATGTAGATGTCCGATAGATATGCAACTGCAGTCGGATTTTCCTACCCCTCTGCAACCTTCTTTATGGGTCCACTACCCCTATTCATATTAGCTGGGGGTATCTCCTATGGTGTATCTTTATTACTGTTGTACATGTCTGGAATTGTTTATCCATTTACCAAATTTAGCCTTCCTAGGAGGGCACCTGGCATCTGGGGCAAGAAACACTGAAGAAGATGCCGTCGGCCGATGCCTTTATACTCCAGCCGTTCTGACGTCGGAGAGGAGGCGACACCAGCTGATGCCGGACCCAGACTTTGGAATCCAGCTGACCGAGGGCGGCCTGAGGCAGGACAACCCATATGTTATGACTGCAGTTGCATATCTATCGGACATCTACATTTATGGTAGGTACAAAACTGTACTTTCGGAGAGATCTTCATGTTCTCCAATGTTTTCAGGAAAGCCGAATGGGATTCCTGACTTTGAGAGGGTGGTCTGTAGGATGCTATAAACTGAAAAGCAGTCTTGCCCACTGTTAGTTGCACATGGATGGTCTCCGATACTTCGTGCAATGCCACTAACCTGGAGGTGTGGATATCCTTGATAAATATGGAAACTCCCCCTCCTTTTGTGGTTCGGTCTGGGTTTTGTGGCCGAAAAGCATGATATGAGGTATAGCCTGGTAGTGCTGGGGTGCTCTCTGGAGCCTTGAACCAGGTTTCTGTCACTGCACAGATATCGATGTTCTCCATACTGAGGAGAGCTTAGCGTGCGTGCATCTTGAGGTTAAGACTTCTGGCGTTTAGCAGCATTACCCTTAGTTTCTTGTTCCTTGTGCTGTCTATCGGGGTGGGTTTGACTTTTGAGCCTTGCCTAAAAAAGGCACTATGGGGGTGGCAAGAGCCTTTGCCAATATCCGAAAGCCCAGTGGTGACAGGTGCAAGCCGTCCCTAGTGAAGCAAAGTGGCTTGTCGAGCATGTCATCCCAGGCTGACAGACACTGGATCCCCTTTGAATGACACCAAAATTTTAGCCAATTGTTAAAATCGTTCATTTTGTCTTTGTACTGTGGCATCATTCTAGGTGAGGGTAAGATGCTGCTCAAGGTTAGGGTCATACCAGCCTGGGCTACATGATCAGAGAGCTCCTCTATGTCTCTTTTCATGTAGTCCAGGGAGGTACGTCTCAGGTCATTCACACCAGCATGTACAATGACTGAGTTATATTTGTATTTGCTTTGGAGTGACCGGAGTGCCTGCGTTATGTGTCGGATCCTAGCACCCGACAGGCAGCTCACTGTGACCTTCTCTTTATTCAGCCTGGTGAGCGGGACGTCAGTGTGTCTGACAATAGAGTCACCTATAACAAGAGTATCAGGTGTGTTATTCAGCCTTAAGGGCTGTGGCTGCTTGGCACACTGACTTTCTGGGTTATGTGTTGTGTGTGTTTTGTTTTGAGGTAGCGTTTGCTTGGATGTCTGCTTTGGAGGTCTCTGTTGCTTAGGTAGATTTTTATTTAGAGCCTCCGAGTATGTTTTTGTGTATTTATGTGTTTGGTTCGCTGATGTGGTGGGACTATGTGATACTGGAATTGTGTTGTGTGAGGTTACCTTCTCCTCCTGACTGGTTACACCAGTTTTGAGATGAGAGAGCTCAGCCTCCAGTTTAGCTAAATAGCTGCATCTCTCACATATATTTGAACCTGTTTGGAGGAGGAGAGGGTTGTCCGTGTTCATGAGACAGTTGTAACATTGCCTCAAAATTCCCAGATTCACCAGCTGGACTGGAGAGGAAACCATTGACTGACCTTTGGACATGCTAGAGTAATAGGGAAACTGAATTTAAGACGGACCAATAGAGGACAGGGTAATCTTAGAGAGTATAAGAGTAAGTAGTGCTTATGGTTTAATAGTGCTAACTTGTAGGATTACTTAATTGGACCAGTGAAGGGCCTTAGAATGAGAATATGGTGTTTAAATTGAGAGATAGAGCAGTTATAAGGGAAAAAGTGAAGAGCAGACTTTGTGGAGCCAGGAATAGTTTAAACCCAATTAGGCGGCGCTGCCCGTTGTTGCGCTATGCTCAAAAACGCTCAAAACCGTGCAAAAGAGGGTTTTAAGAGAGGAAGATGAAGGAGTTTTGGAATTGACCCAAAATGGCCAATAAAACTACAGTTTCAAGTCAGTAACCACTCCCACAGGGGCAGGCAGGCTGCTCAATGTTTTTCACTGCCACTGATCAACAGAGAGACTTTCCTTTAGCCCAAGCAAAAAATAGCCTCACAGAAACTTACAAACAGTTCATGAACAGCAAGCCTGTAACTGAACTTTTTTAAATCTCAGAAAAGTGGGAAAAAAGCAAGATTTGTTTTTTGTTTTTTTGTTTTTTCAGAGATAGCAGAGGTTAACAAGTATCAGCAAGTTATAACAGTGCAGTAAATGACCCCACACAAGAGTGCTAGGCCAAAGACAGATAAAATGCAAGTTCCATTTACTTAGAGAGCTAGCATCTAAAACTGTTAGCTCAGGATACCATGGTCTGTGAATCCACACACCCTGAAGTTCAAGCACTGTTTAAGAAAGAAACTAAAAGGCACGCACCAACTCCTTTGCTGTCCAGCCTCCTCCAGACGTCTCACTCAGGTTGGATGAAGAACAATCGGGTTCATGTCTGCTCCCTTTGTCATGAGCCAGTTGGAAGCAGACATGGGGCTGCCTACCCACACACCTGCCAAGGCTTGTACCTTGTGTATATTTGGTGGGGGAACCATAGCTGATTACATCAGAGGGGCCTATGGGAATTCCCAAAATATTTATTAGAGAAGAGGTGCCTGGTACCTTCATTGAATCTAGGGAGGAGTGTGAACTTCCTAGATTTGTTAAAGCTGATGTTTGTTTAAAAAAAAAAAAAAAAAAAAAAAAAAGGGCAGAAGACCAGGCCAGGTGGCCCTTGTTGCTAAGGATCCACACAAGGAGTGGCAGGATTTTACTCACAGGCTTTTCAATGCCCTTATGGCTCTCAAGCCCCCTCAAAGATTATCTGTTCCTGCTCCTGTACCCTGGTTTTCTACTGCTACCAGACTTCCTAGGGAATCTGATTCCTCTGATGAAGAGATGGATTTAGACTCTGGTGAGGAGTTATTGGTGCACTGTTTTTCAAATCCACCGTGTCCTGGGGTCTGAAGAAGAATATTTACTTTCTCCTGATTCCCATATGGAGGAATTATCCTTTGGGAATACTGTGGGTCGTGTGATGGAGCATATTAAGAGGGATTGTTCCAAGGTTTCTGACATTCAAAACAAGTACTATGAACTCTCCAAATAAATTCTTCTGGGCCTTCAGTGGTCCCTCCAGTGTTGAATGCCCTTTTGAACACACTTTCTTCAGCTTCTCAAGTCTATGATTCCCAACCTCTGGTCCCTAACAAACCCGACAGATTTTATAAAGTTCCGGAAGTTCAAAGTTCTTGTATAAAAGCCCTTACTCCAGCTCTGCTGTTATTTTTATAGCTACTGATAAACCATCTATGTTGCTGTCCTCCTTGGCTTTCAGGGCCATTAACTACGAGAACCGGTATGACTAGGTATGTACTGGCTCGTCTTACTAAACTTGGGGACATTTGACTGATAAAGATGTAAAATGTTTGTTAACCGGGTTAGGCCAGCTGAGCCAAAGGCCCATTTTCAGTGGAGACCCGAGGAGAAAAGCTCTAGAAAAATAAGCGAGAAATGTACATGCATACATTCAGAAAACAAGAAAACTACATAGTTATATCATTGCACAAATTGACTAACAAAGTTACATGAAAAGTATATACAAGATAAAAATGGCAGAGTGAACAGCAGATGTAAGTTTAGAGAAAATCAAACTTAGATTCACATAAGCATTTCCTAATATTGCAGAACACAGAACCAGATAGGTAAATAAAAACATGATAGTATTACAGTAACAAAGTTACATGAAAAGTATATACAAGATAAAAATGGCAGAGTGAACAGCAGATGTAAGTTTAGAGAAAATCAAACTTAGATTCACATAAGCATTTCCTAATATTGCAGAACACAGAACCAGATAGGTAAATAAAAACATGAGAGTATTGCTATTTACAAAGAGTATAAGTAACAAAAGAGCAGCAGTTAACTATTCATATGGCAATTAGAACTTTATTTTAAAACACAAAACAAAAATTAAATCAAACAAGTGTCTTTTAACATTAATAAGCTTTTAGCTTCAAAATACTGTTTATAGGAGTAACACCGTTTTATTTTACTTTTTTTTTTTTACATAGCAAAAATGTTTGTATAAAATGGCTGAATGAATGGATTCTTGTTATCTGAAGAAGTCTTAGAATGCTTTAAAACAAAAGCACTTATCAGTTTTATGTATTTGGATATTTTTTAATGAAATTCTACATGAATAAAACAGTGGTGTGATTTAGTATTACTAGCATCCTTGCTTCTTTTGTTCTTACTTCTGCTGAAAGTCTGTGAACGTCAGGCACTCGTGGCAGTTCCAGCATTTTGGGGTTTTCACAAACACAGCGTCTCTCTTTGTACTAACCATTCTTTTATGCTGAAGGTGCTTACTAATCGATGTCCTTCTATTCCTATGCTGCAGTATTCTTAGTGTGAGATTTTCCGCCTCAGGCGATCAGTATGTCGGCTGCTATACAAAAGCTTAAGCCTGGCTGCTGCAGATGAGTGCCATAAGCCATGGACCTTAAATGTGACGTCTGCAAGCACAGACCTCGGAACTTTTCAGCCGCAGTCGACAGTTACATCGATCACTTGGCTCCTTCACTTGAAGACATCTAAAAGCTAAGTACCCGATTGGAGATTTTGACTTTTTATTGCTTGAGCTTGGTCTGCTTTAGTTACCGTTAGCTGATGTCAGCAAAGGGCAAATGCCGATGCGGGTGCCAGGTACTGCATAAAGATACACATGACCACTGCATTTTCTGTACTATATTAGACAAAAATAACCCAAGTAAACACAAAATGCAGTTTTTAAGTGATGATTTTATTTATTAAGGAAAAAAACTATCCAAACCTGCATGGCCCTATTAAGTGCCCCCCTTGTTAAATCATGAAATAACTATGGTTAATCACATTTTTGGGAAAGCGGAGTTCAATTTCACTAGCCACACCCAGGCCTGATTACTGCCTAACCTGTTGAATAAAGAGATCACTTAAATAGAACCTGTCAGACAAAGTAAAGTAGGCCAAAAGATCCCAAAAAGGAAGACATCATGCCGCTATCTAAAGAAATTCTGGAACAGATGAGAAATAAAGTAATTGACATCTGTCAGTCTGGAAAATGTTACAAAGCCATATCTAAAGCTTTGGGATGCCAGCAAACCACGGTGAGAGCCATTATCCACAAATGGAGAAAACTGGGAACAGTGGTGAACCTTCTCAGGAGTGGCCGGCCTACAAAAATTACCCGAAGAGCTCAGCGATGACTCATCCAAGAGGTCACAAAAGAACCCAGAACAGCATATAAAGAACTGCAGGTCTCACTTGCCTCAGTTAAGGTCAGTGTCCATGACTCAACCATAAGAGACTTGGCAAAAATGGTATGCATGGCAGAGTTCCAAGGTGAAAACCACTGCTAACCAAAAAGAACATAAAGGCTCGTTTCACTTTTGCTAAAAACATCTTGATGACCCCCAAGACATTTGGGAAAATATTCTGTGGACTGATGAAACAACAGTTGAACTTTCTGGGAGGTGTGCATCCCATTACATCTGGAGTAAAAGTAACACAGCATTTTAGGAAAAAGAACATCATGCCAACAGTCAAACATGGTGGGTGGTAGTGTGATTGTCTGGGGCTGCTTTGCTGCTTCTTGACCTGGACGACTTGCTGTGATTGATGGAACCATGAATTCTGTTCTCTACCAAAAACTCCTGAAGGAGAATGGCAGGCCATCATTTCGTGACCTCAAGCTGAAGAGCACTTGTGTTCTGCACAGGACAGTGATCCAAAACATACCAGCAAGTCCACCTCTGAATGGCTTAAAAAAACAAAATGAAGGTTTTGGAGTGGCCTAGTCAAATTCCAGACTTGAATCCAATTGAGATGCTGTGGCATGACCTTAAAAGGTTGGTTCATGCTCGGAAACCCTCCAATATGGCTGAATTAAAACAATTCTGCAAAAGAGTGGGCCAGAATTCCTCAATAGCAATGTGAAAGACTCATTACCAGTTGTTTCAAACTGTTAATTGCAGTTGTTGCTGCTAAGGGTGGCACAACCGGTCATTAGGTTTACTGCATTTTGTGTTTACTTGGGTTATCTTTGTCTAATATTTACATTTGTTTGATGATCTGAAACATTTAAGTATGACAAACATGCAAAAAACTAAAAAATCAGGAAGGGGGCAAATTATTTTTCTTTGCCCTGTGCACTTTTGAAAAGGAAACAGAAGACAAAACACCAGACTCCACCTTCTGAAGGAGTCCCAGACTGGCAATCATTTACCAGCTCTTTGATGCAGGCCTTCATGGGCCTTAGGCCCATGGACTCTCTTCCTCTCCACCATTCCAGTACTCAGTCGTAGGTCTGCTGCTGCCACTTCTTTCCCTTTGCCTACTGCCCAAGAAGGGGAAGAAGAATAGGAACCCTACTATTCATCTTCAGATGAATCTATCTCCTATTCTTCACAAATTGCCTCCCCTCTTGGATATTATTCCCCAGATGAGGAATCCATAGAAGGGGACTCTCACCAGAGGATATCACCTTTGGAGAGATCATCACTAAGATGCAAGAAAGTGGGACACTTCACAAATGACTGACACTTAGAGATAGTGGAATCTCCCTCTCCTTCAGCAATCCCACCAGTCATCCCTGCCTACCTTGATGCTTTTACCTTAGCATCAAAGAACCCAGATTAGCAACCTCCAGCTCCTAAGAGACCTGACAGGTTCTACAAAGTTCCAGATGAACAAAAATTCCTAGTGAAACTAACCCTAGCAGACCCTGCTGTAATTGCTGTATCCCCTGAAAACAATCTAGGGTGATTCATTCAGCTTCTCTTCTGCCTACTGATAAGGATAGCAAGAACATGGACAGGATAGGAAAGAAGATTTGTACCTCCTCCACCCCAGTCTTCAGAGCTATCTACTACCAAACCCATATAATAAAATATGCCTTGGACCTTGTATCACAAGCCTTTATTCTCTTGGCCACCACCCCTGACTGCCCTACCAAAACTGAGATAGCATCAAAACTGTCCCTGGCTTCCCAGGTAGCCAGACATTCTATTAGATGCAGATACAATGCAACAGAGGCCTCTGCATGATCTGCTGCTTCTACAGCAATACTCCACAGATACACTTGACTATGCCTCCAACCCCTACCAGATGACTTGGTCTAAAATCCTAGACACCCCATTAGACCACAAACTCCTGCTTGGTAAATATTCTGCAGAACTCTTCAAAAACCTGCAGGAAAAAAGTAAGGAGCTTCAAGACATCAAGCACTTGTGTCCCCATCCCTAAATACTACTGGAATTATTTTAAGACTACCTCTGTCAAGAGACCCCCTCCTCCTCTTATACCCCTTCCAGTTCCAGGCACAGGAGGAGAATCAGGAGGCAAACCTCCTCCAGACCTTTTGCTTCAGAACCCAGTCTAAGATGGCCTTTTCAAGACAAATGGTTCCAACAATGCGTGACTGCCTTGCCCACCTCCCCTTGTCAGCCCACCTTCTCATATAGAAATCCATCACAACAGACCTCTGGGTGCTGGCAATAATTCAAAACTGATATTTCCTTTCTTGGAAGGAAAAGCCCCTTCCAAGGGGCATTCTTTTTCCTCACAAAAATCAACTACACCTCATCCCCCATGTACTACAAGACATTCTGTCTTTAGGAACTTTAGACCCTGTCTCTCCAGGACAGGAAGGAAAAAGATTCTACTCAAGACTTTTTCTGGTCCCCAAGAAAGATGGCCGTTGGAGACCAATACTAGATCTATCCTTTCTGAACCTTTTCCTAAAAGTTCCATCATTCAGAATGCTGTCCCTGCAAACTCTGCTTCCATTATTGCCAGCCCAGGCCTTTATGGCCACACTGGATCTAAAGGAAGCTTATCTCCATATTTCCATAAAACCCTTCAACCGAAGATTCCTGCATTTCACTGGGCCCTGATCTCATTTTCAATTTACAGCTTTGCCCTTTGGTTTATTTACTGCATACAGGGTATTTACAAAATGCCTAGCCCCAGCCATAGCTTTCTGCAGAACCAAAGGTGTCCAAATCTATGCTTACCTAGACAACATCCTCATTCTAGCAGAAACAGAGGACACCCTTCAAAACCATCTGAGGGTCATCACTTCTCTGGTTCAAAGCTTGGGATTCACCCTCAACCTCCAAAAAATATCCTTAATCCCCCAGCAGGACAAAATCTTTCTGGGCTACAGGATCAGGACATATCTGATGTGGGCCATCCTCCCTCAGGACTAAGTTCTGTCTCTCGCCACTCACTTCCAAACTTATAACAGGTTCATCAGATATCTGCAAGACAATTATTGCAGATCACGGGACTAATGGCAGCCACCATCCCCATGCTGCCTCTGGCTAGTATGCAATGCAAAAACTGCAGTGGTACCTGAAAAATGTGTGGTCACAACACCAACATCCCCTAGAGCACCTGATTACCCTCCTGCCTTCCTCAAAGCAGAACTAAGATAGTGGATCCAAAAAATACTCCTGAACCCGGGCTTTCCACTACAACCACCCTCCCCAACACAGCACATGCATACAGATGCATCAGATCTAGGGTGGGGAGCTACCCTGAAAAGTTTCAGGGTATAGGAGGCCTGGTACCTTACCCTCCAAAAGAAACATATCAATGTGAGGGAAATGACTGCAGTTCTTCTGGCCCTAAAAGCCTTCCTCCCTATCCTGCAACCCGGCTCCCTCCAGATCTTCACAGACAACACCACAGTCATGTGGTATCTCAACAAACAGGGAGAGACCGAGGCCTACCTCCTGTGCAGGATAACATCGTAAATTTGGGACCTCACCTCCAGGAACAACTTATCCCTGCAGGCAATTTACATCCTTTCTCAGGACAACAAAGAAGTGGGATATTCTCAGCAGAACATCCTCTCTACAGCATGAGTGGATGCTGAATAGGGGAGACCTTTCTAGACATTGTCCACCGGTGGGGCACAGCTCAAGTAGATTTGTTTGCCTCCCCCCAGAACAGACAATTGAAAAAAGTCTGCACCAAGGACCACTCTCCACTTGCCTGGAGGGTAGATGCATTCATCATTCCATGGAAGGGGCGGTTTCTATATGCATTTCCACATTTCACCCTCATTCAAAAAGTCCTCCTGAAAATCAGGAGGGGCAAACTAAAAATCTTGCTGGGGACTCCCTATTGGCCAAAGGCAGTACTGGTTCCCCCTACTTCTCTCATTAGCCAACAGCAATCACCACAAGTTACCCCACAAGATGGATCTACTCGCACAACAAAATGGAACTCTATAATTCACCTTTACCAACAGATGTTATGCCTAACACTCTAGGTGATGAACTTCTAATCCCCTTCAGACACCACTACTCGGAGGATGTGCTTTTAGTCCTACTTATCGAAATGGGAAAGATTCTCTAACTGGTGTCACTGTAAGGACAGGGATCCCTGGCAGGCAGGACCCACCCCTAGTCCTTACCTACGTGTGTGAACTAATTAAGGCTGGTCTTTCTTACTCTTCAATGAAAGTCCACCTATCAGCAATTTCAGCCCATCTACCACTAGATCCCACTTTACTAACCAAGCTAGATGTCAAATAATTATTCTTGAAAGGGGTCTTCAGGCCACCAAGAAAACCCGTTTCTCCCCCCGGGGCCTAAACTTCATTCTGGAAAAACTAACACTGGCCCTATTCAAACCAGCTAGTGCTGCTTCGAGCCAAATGTGTACATGGAAAACTGTACTACTGGTGGTTCTCACCTCAGCTAGAAGTGTCAGAGCTACAATCTCTAATGGCCTGCTCACCCTAAACTACCTTCCACAAGGAGAGGGTAACCCTACATACTAGCCCTTCCTTTATACCTAAAGTGGTCAACAAACTGTCTCTAAACTAATCCAGTCACCTGCCCACCTTCCACCCTTCTCCAACCAATGACTCTGAGAAGATGCTCCATTCCCATGATGTGCACAGACAGCTAAGGTTTTATCTAGACAATACTAAGGCCATGAGGAAATCTAGCCAACTCTTTGTACCCTTCCACCCTAGGGCCCTGGGTGAGACTGTCTCCAAGCAACCATTTCCTGTTGGATTAAGAAAACTATTTGCTTCTGCTACTCACCATGGCAAACACTTGACCCAGGGAGTTAGAGCTCATTCTACAAGGGGCGTAGCTACCTCCAAAGCCTTCCTCAAAGGCCTGGACACAGCCTTCAGCCTGGAAGCAACCACCTGGCCCACAATTCACATCTTCAGCAGACACTACAAATTGGACCAGCAGACACTGCAAATTGGACCACATGTCCAGAGTCCGGGCAGGGTTTGCCAGAAAAATCCTGCAGAGTTTTGAGGAATCGGCTACATGTGCCCCCACGCTTCTCTCTAAGCTGTGGTACTCTCCCACACTAAGAATACTGCAACATAGGAATAGAAGAACATAGACTCTTCTTCTTCTTTTGGCTTTTCCCAGTTAGGGGTCGCCACAACGGATCACCTTGACTGCTCGTGATTGACAGTGGAGTTTTACGGTGTCTAGTTGCCAGCCTGGTGCCCAACCTTCCACAGAAGGCACGCACTCACATCTAGGGCCAATTTAGTGTGTCCAATCAACCTACAGCATGTATTTGGGATGTGGGAGGAAACCCATGTGACCAGAGGGAGGACATGCAGACTCCACACAGAAGGCACCCCAGCCGAGAACTTCTTGCTGTGAGGTGGCAACACTAACCGCTGCACCACCGTGGCCACCCAATAGAAGGACATAGAATAGTTGTGTAAAATCTTACCATAACCATAGATGTCCTTCTCTTCCATGTTGTAGTATTCCTTTCCACCCACCTATACCCCTTTTTAAATAGTGACCTGTCCTAAGGACACACGGAGGCTCTACCCTACACCAATGTTAGACTAGCCAGCATATGACACTTTGCACCTGTGGCTGACATCACTTGTTACTCTCTCTGACTCTCTCTGACTGGGCGTTTAAGTTCTGAGGTCTGTGCATGCAGACGTCACATTTAAGGTCCCTGGTTTATAGCCCTATGTGTGACGTCCCACGCACCTACAGCAGCCAGGCTTAAGCTTTTGTATAGGAGCTGACAATATGGGCCATCTGAGGCAGGAACATGGAAGAGAATTACATCTATGGTCATGGTAAGATTTTGCACAACTATTCTTTCTTTTATGCTGAAGGTGCTTACTAATCATTCTTTTATGCTGAAGGTGCTTAATGATTTGTTTTTGAATAAAACAGTTTGTCTTCTTTCCTTTTTCCCCTCTGAGCATAACAGTAGTGAGAGGATTCTTCACACCTTGGATTTATGTAGACAGCTCAGGTATTACCTAGACAAGACAACAAAAAAGATTTCAGGAAATCTGAGTGACTTTTTGTTTCTTTTCAATCCAGTAAAATGGGTTTGGCTGATGTCCTTCAAGGATGCATCTGCAGTCCTAACATATGGGTTGTCCTGCCTCAGGCAGCCCTTCGGTCGGCCGGATTCCAAAGTCTGGGTCTGGCCTCGGCTGATGTCGCACTTCACCCGACGTCATAGCTGCTGTGAATTGGGTATAAAGGCATCAGCCGACGCCATTTTCCTCAGTCTTTCTTGCCGCGCGGCGCCCAAATCAGAAGCTGTTCGCAAGTGCCGGTTGGTCAGATCCAGAGATTTCTACTACCGAAGACTTCTAAAAAGCTAAGTACCCCGTTGGGGACTCTTTCTTGCCTCAGCCGATGTCAGAAAAAGTAAATAATTGTTTAACTTGTGGGAAACAAATACCTCATAAGGATTTCCACTCTTACTGCCTTCCTTGCTTAGGCCCAGACCACGATGTATCAGCTTGTCTAGCCTGTGCTTCCTTCAACCGATGGACACTTAGACGTCGGTCGGAGTTCGCAGAGGAGTTTTTTGGTCCCGCTTTTGCTTACAAAATGCCGTCGGTGACTCCGACTACACAATTAGCTAAAAAGTGTAAGGAAAAGGACCGACACTCACGGTCCGCGGTTTCGGCCGAAACCATGGTTAAGCCAACCGTGAGTGTCTCGGTTTCGGCTGAAACCGAGTCCTCGGTTCTCCCTTCGGCCGAAAGCATACCTCCGGCAGCCGAAGCCTCACACAGCATGGCTGAATCTGCTTCTGAAATTTCTCCTGCTGTTGCAGGCCCACAGGATTTATCAGATACTATTCCTTTAGACATATCTACTCCTGCACGTGGAACTGCTAGGCCACCTGCATCTATGTCTATCAAGGCTTTCTCTAGGGTTAAAGCAGCTAAAACTTCTAAGACCTTGCCTGCTAAAACCCCCTCACAGAGGACTACCTCTAGTTCCCAAATGCTCAGCCTGGCTGAGGATCTCATTTCTTTGATCAGGGGAACCCAACCTCACCCAGACAGGGCCTCTCAACCCCCTCCAGAGAAGAGGCCTAGAGCAGAGCCCCCGGATCCAGTTTCTACAGACTATTCCTCGGATGATTCAGAAAACTCAAATCCTCCAGAAGGCCCTTATTCTCCATATGAGGATTCTGATGCAGAAGACTCCATTCCTTCTGCCTCTCCTCCTGAGGAATTTTCTTTTGGGGAAACCTTACATGCTATGAGAGAGCAATTTCAATGGCAGGGCCAGGATTTTTCAGATTCAAGGAAAAGGCTAAGGACCTTTTTACATTTACCACAGCATAGGCCTTTAGCCATTCCTCCAGTACTAACAGTTGTGGATGATGCATTTAATGATGCCTGTACTGCCCCTGACTCTTCCCCCGGCCCCTGCTAAGCCCGACAGATATTATAGGGTCCCGGACACTCACTATCACTTGTATAAGGCTCCTATTGCAGATCCTGAAACCATTTCACAGGGTCCCAAAGCTGTAGCAGCTGCCTCTGCCAAAAACCCTCTCCCCTCTGAAAGAGAATCTAGAGCATTAGAGAGATGGGGTTAAAAAGTTTATACTTCTGCTACTCTTTTGGCTAGGGCCTTAAACTGTCAATTCCACATGATTCAGTATCAGGAATTTTTGTTAGATCAGCTAAATAAAAAAAACTGTCCTCTCCTGAAACTATAGACCGTAAGTCCCTTCAGGATTTGGTACATAACTCTCAGCAGGTCAGTAATCATTTCTTAAAATGCGGCTATGATGCACTGGAGGCTTCCTTTAGATCAGCTATGACTGGAACAGTGATCAGAAGGCATGCATGGTTAAAAGAGCAATCCTTACCAGACCATGTAAAGTCAAAGCTCCTAGATGCTCCCATGGAGAAACAAAGTTTGTTTGGCTCCCCTGCACAGCAAGTGCTAAAGAAGGTGGAAGAAAAAGCAAAATCTGTCCAAACAGTCAAGGATTTCTTACAGGTCCAGCCTCCGAGGTTTAGTAGAAATTGGCCTTTGAAGAATTGGTCCTTTCCAGACACTACCAGACCACAGAGAGGCAGAAATAGGTGCCCAAGAGGCAGAGGTCAATCCAGAGGTGCCTACAGGGGACGTCAGTGGCAGCCTAACAACCAGAGAAGTACTGCCACAGATCCAGCTACTACCACTTCCACAGGACAGACACAATGACTTGACTCTGATACCGCCTACCAGGGAACAACTGGAAGCACCCTTAGGCAGAAAACTAGCCTTATTTTCCATAAACTGGCATTACATTACAGGAGACAAATGGATTTTACAGACAATAGACAAAGGCTACAGGTTTCACTTCCACACTCTACCAAAAAAGAGAGGAATGCCAAACCTACCACCAAACCAAAAAACAAATGCTCTAGGGCAAATCAACCACTTACTAAGGATGAGAGCTATAGAAAAGGTACCGCCTATGGAACAAGGACAAGGATTTTACTCCAGACTTTTCCTGGTACCAAGGAAAGAAAATCAATGGAGGCCTATTCTCGACCTGTCCGCTCTGAACACATACCTCATTGTTCAAAAATTCAAAATGCTGACCCTACAGCAACTTCTTCCCATGCTGGGCAAGGAGTCTTGGCTGGTGACTCTAGATCTCAAGGAGGCATACCTGCATGTCCCTATATGACCAGATTGCAGAAGATACCTCAGATTTCTTGCAGGATCAGAGCATTATCAATTCTCAGCATTGCCCTTTGGCTTATCTACTGCCCAGAGTATTCACGAAATGCCTGGCATCAGTAATTGCTCATTGCAGGCTTCAGGGAATTCAGATTTATCCATACCTGGACGACTGCCTAATACAAGCGGACAACAAGACCAAATTAACAGAAGATTTGGAAAAGGTTATACAACTACTGCAAGCCCTGGGATACACAGTCAACATGAAAAGTCAAGACTGGTACCATCCCAAAGGATAACATTCTTGGGTGCAGAACTGGACACTTCAAATCAGATGGCATTTCTCACAGCAGAAAAGCAAAAGCAACTACCACTCTATTTCAGGGCATTAACAACACAGAACCAGCTTACAGCAAGGAAGGTCCTGCAAGCCCTGGGTTACATGGCATCCTGCATAATATTGATTCCACATGCCAGGCTGCATATGAGGAAGTTGCAATGGTACCTAAGGAATATATGGTCTCAACACAAGCACAGTCTAGAAGCCCAGATTCCAATAATTCCATGCCTGAAACAAGAATTCCTGTGGTGGGCTCAGGCCTGTCAGTTGAACAGAGGACTGCCTTTCCACAAACCTCGCCCAAGCCAGACTATCACCACGGATGCCTCAGACCTAGGCTGGGGGGCACACATGGTGGACAAGTGTATACAAGGCCTATGGACACAAGACCAGCTGAACCTACACATAAATCAAAAAGAGATGCTGGCAGTGAAACAGGCAATTCAGACATTCAGACCGTTTCTTCAACAGGGTCATTTGCTGATAAGGACGGACAACACCACAGTCATGTGGTATATCAACAAACAGGGAGGCACACACTCATATCCTCTATGCCAGATGGCAATGGACCTGTGGAATGTGGCCCTGAACCTCAACATTCAACTCCAGGCCATATTTCTGCCAGGAAAAGAAAATATACTAGCAGACACTTTAAGCAGAACTACCACGGATGCCCACGAATGGATGCTGCATCCAGACATCTTCAAATCCATTACAAAGAAATGGGGACTACCAGAAATAGACCTGTTCGCATCCCCACACAACCACCAATTGAGGAAATTCTGCACAAGGATATACCACCCACTTGCTTGGAAGGTGGACTCCCTATCCTTCAGTTGGGAAAACCTGACAGCATATGCATTCCCACCTCTTCCTTTGATGCACAAAGAGCTACTGAAGATCAAAGGAGATCACCCAAGGATCATCCTGATAGCTCCAGACTGGCCGAGGCAGCATTGGTACCCGCTACTGAGGAGTATGTCTCGGACACACGCATGGCCTCTACCTCTAGTTCCTTTGCTACTAACACAGAACAACTTCAAGACCCTGCATCCAAACTTGAAAACACTACAGCTAGCTGCTTGGAATATTACATAAAACAAAATAACCCAGATTTATCGCAGAGGGTTAAAGACATTATCCTGGAGGCTCGCAGACCCTCCACAAGGAAGACTTATTCAGCCAAATGGAAAAGATACCTCATTTGGAGTGCAGCAAAAGGAGAAAATGTTTCATTACCAAACATAGCTAGCATCCTGGAATATTTAGCAGAGCTTTTCCACAATGGCCTGTCTTACTCCTCCATTAAGATTCATGCATCAGCAATTTCAGCAGAATACAACTTGGATCCTCCAGTCTTCTCTCATCCTCTTCTCAGGCAGTTTCTGAGAGGAATTAAAAATGTAAAGCCTCCAAGGAAGCCACCTTTGCCTACATGGGACCTTAACTTTGTGCTGGAAAAGTTAACACTTCCCTTTCGAACCAGCAGCAACAGCAGAATTACAGTTCTTATCTTGGAAAACTGCTTTCCTACTTGCAATCACTTCAGCAAGAAGGGTTTCTGAATTACAGGCATTAATGGCAGTACAGCCCTTCCTTATCTTCCATCAGGATAGAGTGTCCTTGAGAACTAACCCCACTTTTATGCCAAAGGTGGTCTCCAGGGTATCATTGAACCAAGCAATCCACCTACCAACATTCTTCCCCAGCCCACAGAGCAGGGGGGAAAGACTACTACATACCTTGGATGTGCACAGACAATTGCGCTACTATCTGGACAAAACCAAGAACAATAGAAAAACTGACCAGCTTCTGGTAGCATATGCAACAGGAATGGAAGGAAAAGCAATTTCAAAACAGACAATCTCAAAATGGATAGGAAATTGCATTAGATTTTGTTACTCCTTTCATGGAAAGATAACTCCAGAAAACATCAGACCTCACTCCACAAGGGCTACAGCCACTACTACAGCTTTCTTACGAGGAGTGGCTACCAAAGACATTTTAGAAGCTGCTACTTGGAGCTCCGTGCATACATTTGCCAAGCATTATAATCTACCTTTATACTCCAGATCCTGAGCAGGTTTTGCAACTGCTGTTTTGCAAGGGATCTTAACTACACCATAATCATCTTAGTGCCTCCTCCCCCAGTTTGGCTATGGTATTCTACCCATATGTTAGGACTGCAGATGCATCCTTGAAGGACATAGTACAGTTTTGTACCTGCCATAAATGTAGATGTCCAAGAGGTATGCATCTGCAGTCAGGATTACCCACCCTCCTTCCCCTCTGTGGTACTCCTAGGGTATTTGCCCTTCTTGTAGCTAGCTGGGGGAATCTATTATGGTGTATTTGTTTGTATGTATGTATGTATATACATGTGTATTTTTGTTTGCTCTCTACTGTTTGGAAACATTTGCATTTATCCAAATATAGCCTTCCTAGAGGGCACCTGGCATCTGGGGCAAGAAACACTGAGGAAAATGGCGTCGGCTGATGCCTTTATACCCAATTCACAGCAGCTATGACGTCGGGTGAAGTGCGACATCAGCCGAGGCCAGACCCAGACTTTGGAATCCGGCCGACCGAAGGGCTGCCTGAGGCAGGACAACCCATATGTTAGGACTGCAGATGCATACCTCTCGGACATCTACATTTATGGTAGGTACAAAACTGTACTTTTCTAAGCACGCCATCTCCTCCGGGATCTCAAAAGCAATTTCCTTTTGCTATTCTTTTCATGGCAAACATCTTTCTTTTTCTGTTCTTGCTCATTTTACCAGGGCAGTTGCCTCTTCTGGTGCTTTTTTTCAAGGGTTTGGGTACTAATCCCATTTTGGAAGCTGCTACTGGTGTTCTGTACACACCGTAACCAAACATTACAAGTTGAGTGTTATTTTTAGGACTATGGTGGGTTTTGCCAGGACCATCCTTCATGGGTTTGTGGAGGACTCCTCTGTGGCTTCTTCCTTTCATCCTGTGTAGTAGCATTTGTACTCTTCCATAATAAAGTTGTGCCTCTTACCATAACAGTAGATGTGCTACTTCTCACTGTCCCTTCCTCCCTCCCTTCCCCCTTTTCTTTTTGTTGCCTTTCTTCTGGCTGAAGGGTCATCCTTGCATCTTTTTCTTCTCCTTCCTATCATGGATGTACAAGTTATTACTTTCCTCTTGGGTTGCTCTAGTTCTTCTGGGGCAATTCATTTCTGAGGATTAGACACTTGTACTTCACATATGTGCCTTTCTCCTCATACATAGGACATGTGTCTGATTTACAGCATCTGGAAGGTATAAAGGCTTTGGCATGCTGGCCGGACGATCAGTTATCCTTCGCAGGATATCCCAGTTGTAAAGAATACTGCAGCAGTGAGAAGTGCGGCATCTACTGTTATGACAAGATCTTACATGACTGTACTTTGTTTTTTTTTTTAAGTGCTAATTGCAACAGTTACACTTTTATTTATTTTATTTTACATTTGTTTACTGGGAAAGTCCGACTGGACTCTGTCCATTTCCAGTGGAAGCCCGTGGAGAAAAGCTCCAGATAAAAAAAAATGCATACATACATAAATCATACAGTAAGAGAACATAAATCATACAGTAAGAGATCAACAAGGTTTATACAGTTTACTGGAAAGGCTCAGCCAGATTCTGCTACAGTTTGCTGTGAGGGAAAGGTTAGTTTGCTTTTTATTTGTTGTATTTTGTATTACTTTATTGCCTTTTTCTATTTTGTATACTGTGATTTTGTTTTCTTTACACTGTGTTTTACTTGTATTCTGCTTTTAACTGCATAGTAAAACTTGAAAAGAGACTCTTGTGAGTCAGACAGAAAATTTTCTCACCCTCCTACCCGGTTACTGTTGTGTTTTTAAACACCACCGTCTTTCTGGTTGCCTGCACCTTATGTTAATTTGACCATGTATCTCATTTCCTCTCTGCTTTTACTAGCTGGTGTGAGTAAACACAAAATTATAATTTTGTGAAATCACTCCCCTTCAACAATTTAAATTTCTTGGCAATTCTACTGTTTAGGATAAAGCATTATTTTCATCTTACCTTTAAGCATCTATTGCAAGGCCACCAGTTATTGTAAAGCCCACATTCTGCCTCTCAGTAGTCATCTTGGGATTAGTGCTTCTGTTTTCTCCTGGTGAGAGAAGGGGTGCAGTTACAGTATTTCCTATAGACTGCTGATCACCAGAAAGCTTTAATAACTAAAAAAAATCTTGCTATTTTCTCACTTTCTATAATTTTAAAAAAAGTTCAGTTACAGAGTTGCTGTTCTGAACTGTTTTTAAGTTTCTTGGAGGCCAGTGCTTACTTGGGCTAAAGGGAAGTCTCTGTGTTCACCAGTGGCAGTGGTTAACACTGAGCAGCCTGCCTGTCCCTGTAGGAGTGGTTACTGCCTAGAAACTGTAGTTTTATTGGCCATTTTGGGTCAATTCCAAACTCCTTGATCTCTCTCTTAAAACCCTGCAGCCTCATGGTTTTGGTGTCTTTCCAGGCTTGATAGTTGTTGCTAAAGCATCTACGAAGAGGAGAAACTGCTGAGAGAAAAGAAAGGAGCCACTTTTGAGATTTTAAGTATTTTCTTCTGATTTAATTCTTAGAAAAACTGCATTGCCGTCTACTTTTCGGCATTTTCTTGCTTGCAAAAGTTGATATCTGTGTTAGAGACAGTATTTAGAACATACCCTAGAGCCTGTTTATTGCATTTTTTGTGTTGCACTTAATTTAAAATAATTTTTTCTTAAAATTGCATTTTACCTGCCTCTGACCTAGCACATACGTGTTGGGGTCATTTATTGCACTGTTCTGACTAGTTTGCTACTTGTGTGTCTCTGCTATCCTTAAACAAAAACAAAAAAGCAAAAAAAATCTTGCTATTTTCCCACTTTCTGTAATTTAAAAAAAAGTTCAGTTACAGAGTTGCTGTTCTGAACTGTTTGTAAGTTTCTTGGAGGCCAGTGCTTACTTGGGCTAAAGGGAAGTCTCTGTGTTCACCAGTGGCAGTGGTTAACACTGAGCAGCCTGCCTGTTCCTGTAGGAGTGGTTACTGTCTAGAAACTGTAGTTTTATTGGCCATTTTGGGTCATTTCCAAACTCATTGATCACTGTCTTAAAACCCTGCAACTCTCTTTTTGCACGGTCTTGCGCACAGAGCAGCGTCGGTTAGCTGGGGTATTCTATACCTGGCTCCACAAAGTCTGCTCTGCAAATTTTCCCTTGGAACTAGGCAAGCCTTAACTCAAGTGCTTCAGATCAACTGTTCTTATTGCAGCACTTGCATAGCCCAAATCAACACTTGTCCAAATCTCCTAGACAACACTATTAATTTCCAAATCTCCTAGAAAGCACTATTATAATACAGCATAAGACCCTCGACTGTCCACAAGACAAGTGAAAGTTACTTTTCCAAGCATGTCCAGAGGTCAGCTTCAGGTGTACACTCCAGTTCATCTGGTGGAATTGGGCATCCTGAGGCAATGTCACAACTGCCTCATGTATACAGACAACCCTCTCCTCTTACCTCTAGACACAAACACTTGTGAGAGATGCAAATACACAGCCAGACTGGAGGCTAAGCATTCTCAAACCATGACTGTAACAGACGGTCAAGGGGAGAAGAGACACACTAGCATCACACCACCAGTCACACATGGATCTACAAAATAAGCACGGGCAAAACATACACATAAATACACAAAAACATATTCGGAGGCACTAGGTTCCAATCTGAAAAAGAAACAGTGCCCTCCAAAGCAGACAATCAAGCAACCTTCACCTCCAAGCACAAGCCAGCAAACACATACTTCACCTCAGCAGTGTGCCTCATGACAGCACCTAAGGCAAAACACCATACCCAACACGCTAGTAATAGGAGACTCTATAGTAAGGCACACAGATGTTCCACTCACCAGGCTGAACAAGGAGAAGGTTACTGTCAGCTGCCTGTCGGGTGCTAGAATCTGCCACATAACACAGGCACTTGGGTCACTCCAGAACAAGTGCAAGTCTGATGCTGTCATTGTACATGTTGCTGTGAATGATCTAAGATGTACCTCCCTGGACTACATGAAAAGAGACATCAAGGAGCTCTCTGATCATGTAGCCCAAGCTGGTATGACCCTGACCTTGAATAGCATACTGCCTTCACCTAGAATGATACCACAATACAAAGACAAAATGATCAATTTCAACAATTGGCTAAGCTTCTGGTGTCATTCTAAGGGGATCCAGTGTCTGTCTGCCTGGGTTGACATGATAGACGAGCCTCGCTGTTTCTCCAGAGATGGTTTGCACCTGTCATCCCTAGGCTTTCGAATACTGGCCAAGGCTCTTGCTGTCCCCATAGTGCCTTTTTTAGGCAAGGCCCAAAGGACAAACCAACCACCGTAACCAGCACAGGTAACCAAAAACTAAGGGGAATGCTACTCAACACCAGAAGTCTCAACCTCAAAATGCACGCACTCAAGGCACTCCTCAGTATGGAGAAAATCGATGTTTGTGCAGTGACAGAAACCTGGTTCAAAGCTCCAGAGAGCACCCCAGCACTACCAGGTTACAATTCATATCATACCTTCCAGCCTCAGTTACCAGATCGCAGTACAAAGGGCGGAGGTGTATCCATATTCATCAAGGATACCCACATCTCCAGGTTAGTGGCGCAGCATGATGCCCCAGAGATCATCCATGAGCATCTATCAGCAGGCAAAACCACATTTCAAGTCATAGCCTGTTATAGATCGTCCACTATGTCCCAAGATGCTCAATCAGCATTCCTTGAGGCATTGCAAAATATAAAGGTTCTACCCAACACCATCATTTTGGGTGATTTCAACTACCCTGGTATAGACTGGGCGAACTACCAAAGTTCTAACTCCTTTGCCCAGTGGTTCATAGAATTCATAAATTCAAATGCCCTTGAACAACTGGTATGTTCTCCCACTAGAGGGGACAACATATTGGATTTAGTCATCACAAATATGGGCGCCCATTGTACCACACCCGTTATCACTCATTCTCTGGTCAGATCAGACCACAAACTGATAACCCTACACATCCTCACCCCTCCACCTCCACCAGTCAAAGAAATCATCGTAAAAAACCTTTCCAAAGCAAACTTCAAACTACTTGCATCAGAAGTGGAAAGCTTCACGGATAATGATATCCAGGATGCAGAATCCTACACCAAGGCACACTATATACATCTTCAGGATTGCATGGACCGTGCTATCCCAAATAAAACCAAGACTCCTTCTTCAAGCAAGAAGAAACCAGTATGGTGGACCCCGGCCATAAGCAAACTATACAATAAAAGGAGGAGACTTGTACAAAAAAGGTCAAATCTCAAGTAGAAAAATCTTCCCTGATCAGCGTTAGTAAGAAATTGAGGGCCCTCATCAAGTCGACTAAAGCCAATTTTGAAAAGAAAGTTGCCAAGGATAACCATAAGGCCTTCTATGGTTACATCAAAAACCTAAATGGTAATGCTCAGGTCTGTTCTGAGCTAGTACAAAATGGAACAAAATACACTGACCCCACTGACATTGCCAACATCTTGGCTGACAGAATCAGTGCAACTTTCTCCCCCACTCACCACCTACAGGGCCTATTACTATTCAGGGGATTGCGTAACTATAATTATTACTGATATGTTGGTTAATAAGGCTCTGTCTAAAGCTAAAAACACTGCCTCCATGGGACCAGATGGTGTCCCAGGCTGTGTCATACGTGAGCTCCAAAATGAATTAACCCCGCATCTGAATACCCTGTTCAGTCTCAGCCTCTTGACAGGATGCGTGCCCATAGAATGTCGCACAGCAATGGTGATTCCGCTGCACAAGGGTGGGCCCACAACCGACCCTGGGAACTACCGACCAATAAGCCTGACCAGTCTGATCTGTAAGGCAATGGAGCGAATCATTATGGAACTCCTAAATGGAGAGATTGGGAACCTCCAAACACTTGACCCCACACAGTTCGGCTTCGTCAAGGGTAGATCATGCCTCCTGAACCTGGTGGACTTCTTTGAGACAGTTACTCAGGCTATAGATAAGGGAAAGGAGGTGCACACTGCTTACCTTGACCTTGCTAAAGCATTTGACACCATTCCCCATTCGGGTATTATTGATAAACTCACCAACCTGGGCATAAACCCTTACATCACAAGATGGATCGCAAACTGGCAGACAGATCCCACAAAGTAAGAGTAGCAGGATCTATCAAAAACCAGAAGAAACTGTGCAAAACGCACCAATAATCAACTGAAAGCACCGGTGTTTGGTATCTCCACTTAGTGCTTTCAGTTGAGTAGCGGGATCTATGTCCGAATCCAGACCAGTAACGAGTGGTGTGCCTCAGGGCTCTGTCCTGGGGCCCCTCCTGTTTGGCATATACTTCTCTGAAGTACAGGCAAACACTGAAGGGCTGTGGCTGACCAAGTTCGTGGGCGACTGCAAACTGGGTGCTATAATAGTTTCCGGCCGACATAGATATCCTCCAGAAGGGCCAAAATGAGACTGATGCATGGTGTCAAAGCCATGGTCTCAAGCTAAATGCTAAAAAATGCATAGTAATCCCCTTTGGAAAAAACAGAGTACCCCCAAACTACCACATATGAGGTAACCCCCTGAAATCTGTAGTAGTAATAAGGGATCTAGGGACCCAAGTAGATAGTCAGCTTTCCTTTGATAACCATGTTGCCAAGGTGGTTAGAAAATCCTTCTGTGTGATCCATCTGATCACGAAAGGGTTTGCATCAAGATCTAAGGATGTAATGGTGCCCCTCTACTCCTCCCTCATCAGACCCATTATTGAGTACAATGCACCAATTGGTATGTACCTGGCTAGGCATCTCCAGCAGCTGGAGAGACCACAGAGATACCTCACTAAAAGGATTACTGGCCTCAAACAGTTGCCCTATGCAGCACGATTGAAAAAACTAAGGCTCTTCTCTGTTGCATACTGCCTTCTCAGGGGCGATCTCTCTCTAACATACAGAGCCATGTCCAACCCAGAAATGTTGAACATGCTCCATCTTAGCAAAACCAAATCCACTCGAGCTACACGCTCTCTAGGGATATAAACCTCAACACAACAATGAATAGAACATGCTGTAGGGATAGATTCCCTTTGCAAAGACTTCTTTGCTATGGAACAAAGTCCCGATCTACATAAGACAGAACCCCTCACTATCACTATTCAAGAGGAACCTTGACGAGTGGATGTGTAACAGAAAGTTCACACCAGGGATCATACCAACAGCTCTACTAGATAGGGGCCAAGGGTACTAGCTGCTAGATCAAGAGCCTAGGGAACTGACCAAAGGGGCGGTGAATACCGCACATAGTGGCTGGGCTAATATATATAGCCCAGTACCTACCTATGAACCTAACTGCTTTATAGGTGACAGCTTAGACTCTGTGCTTATATTCTGATCCTGATGAGAGTAGGAGCAGAGTACATTGATTCCTGACTCTTTCTGGTTAGAGAGTGAGCGTCTGTGCTTAACATACCTGATTGGTCTGGTTGCTATTTGAGGCATCTACCAGAAAAAGGCTACACGCCTGCAGACCCTTGCATCACCTGGGACAAGACTGGATCACCAAACAGGCTGTGGCCTGCTTCTGTTCTTGGGATTGGTGCTAAAACTAGCTTTTTTTAGCTAGAACTAGCCAGTTTTTTAGTTTCAACATTCAAAATTGTTTCCTTGTGCTCAGCACTTGCTCAGAACTCATTGTAAGCACCAAATAAACTACAAATTACTACAGCACTCAACTTTCCTCACTTGTCAAGAGGAAAACCATTCTTAGTACTTAAATAAGCACCTATCCAGGCATGTCCATGGGTCAGCTCCCAGTGTTTTCTCCTGTCCACCTGATTAATCTGGGCATCTTGGGGCAATGTAGCAATTGCCTCATGTACACTGACAACCCCGTCTTCCTACCAGCCAGCACTACAACCTGTGAGAGATGCACTTATATAGCCAAACTGGAAGCCAGGCTCTCTCCAGCCAAGACTGGACTAGACAGTCAAGAGGAGAAGATTAACATCTGCACCACACCACACTCAAACACATAGTCCTTCAAAACCCACACACAGAAACACAAAGCACACACCCACATTCACTGAGGCTCTCAATCAAAATCTGCCCAAGCAACAGAGACCTCCCAAACTGAAATGCAGACAACCAACACCCCCCCCCCCCAACACTACTCAAATGACATAGCTCACAAAATCAGTTGCCACCTCACAGCAAGAGGTTCTCCAGTATGATCCTCGGCTGGGGTGCCTTCTGTGCGGAGTCTGCATGTCCTCCCTGTGGTCACGTGGGTTTCCTTCGGGTGCTCCGGTTTCCTCCCACATCCCAAAGACATGCTGTAGGTGGATTGGGCACTCTAAATTGGCCCTAGGTGTGAGTGCGTGCATGTGTGTGCCTTCTGTGGAAGGTTGGGCACAGGGCTGGCAACTCGACACTGCAGAACTCCACTGCCAATCTTGAGTGGACAGGTGATCCGCTGTAGCAGCCCCTAACCAGGAAAAAGCTGAAAGAAGTAGTAGTATTATTTTATTAAACAGTAATTTGTGTCTGCATGGATTGTCAAGATTTACCCACGGTTGGTGTAATTTAATTGAGGGCAAGTACCCTCACACAGTCATGGTTTATAGCTATTGTATAGTAACATTATTTAAGAAAGAAATTGCTCGCCTTTTAATTCTTAAATGTGTTTGTATAATGTCTTCTTCCTCATTGGCTTCTTCTTGCTGATGTACTGCACAAGTATATGGGACTTTGTATTCTCATGCTTGCATAGTACATCAGCGCAAAAGGAGCCATGGAGAAAGGAGCATCTCCATCGTATTTTTTATTTATTTATTTATTTTTACTAGTTATAAAATGGAAAATTGTAAGAGGGGCATCTTAAAAATATGAGGAACATCAGGTATGTTTTGGTTTCTTTAGTTTTGCAGACTGTACTGGATTTTTCTCATATTTTGGTGTGCCTTCTTTATAGAATGCTGTTATGCTGATGTCCTTCAAGAATGCAACTGCAGTCCTGACATATGGGTTGTCCTGCCTCAGGCAGCCCTTCGGTCGGCCGGATTCCAAAGTCTGTGTCCGGCGTCGGCTGATGTCGCCTCCTCCCTGACGTCAGAGCGGCTGGGGTATAAAGGCATCCGCCGACGCCATCTTCTCCAGTCTTTCTTGCCGCGCGGTGCCCGAAGCAGAAGCAGTTCGCAAGTGCCGGTCGGTCAGCTCCTGTGTTTTCAGTTACCGAAGTCATCAAAAAGCTAAGTACCCCATTGGGGAACATTTTTCTTGCCTCAGCCGATGTCAGAAAAAATTGAAAAGGTTAATAATTGTTTGTCTTGTGGTAAACAAATACCTCATAAGGACTTCCATTCTTACTGCCTTCCCTGCCTGGGCCCAGACCACGACGTCTCGGCCTGTGCTCGCTTTAATAAGTGCACACTCAGGCGCCAGGCAGAATTTGCCGAAGACTTTTTTGGCGAAAATTTCGCTTATATCATGCCGTCGGAACAACCGACAGCACATATTTCCAAAAAACGTAAGGACCGGGACCGACATCCTCAGCCCGCGTCATCCACCGATACCACGCCTAAGCCTTCTGCAAGTGCATCGGTCTCTTTGGAGGCGGTAATTCAACCGCTCCAGGCCGACGACACCACTTTGCCGTGTACTTCAGTCCCGGAGGTTTCCCCGGTGCCGGTTGTTGATTTTCCTCCCGAAACCAAAGCTCTAGATTTACCTGACACCATACCAGTGGATAAAGTTACTCCTGCACGTGGGGCAGCTAGGCCTCTGGTCTCCATGTCCATCAAGGCCTTCACACGTGCTAAGGCTGCCAGCCAGGCTAGGGCCCATCCTCCTAAATCTTTTTCCCAGGGCCCCTCTTCTGATAAACAGATCATGACTCTTGCTGCAGATCTAATGTCTCTTATCAGAGGTTCTCAGTCGCACCCAGACAGAGGTTCTCAGCCGCCTGCAGATAAAAGGCCTAGAACTGAGCAGACAGACCCCCCTCTCCTCAGATGAAGCCTCTAGGGATTCAGAGCACTCGGATACCCAGGAAGAATCCTTCCAGGCCTACGAGGACTCTGATGCTGAAGAATCAATTCCTTCTGCCTCTCCTCCAGAGGATATTTCTTTTGGAGAAGTTCTCCACTCCATGAGAGAACATTTTCAGTGGCAGGGTCAGGAATTCTCTGACTCCAGGAAAAGGCTACGTACCTTCCTTAAGCTACCCCAGCACAGACCATTAGCTATTCCCAGTGTTGGATGTCCTGGATGATGTATACTCAAGACTCCAGTGCTTCCCCTGATTCTCTCCCTCCTGCTCCTGTCAAGCCTGACAGATATTACAGGGTTCCTGAAACTCATAAGCATCTCTTTAAGGCCCACTCTGTGGATCTAGAAACTATTTCTCAGGGGCCCAAAGGAGTGGCTACTTCCTCGGTCAAAAACCCTTTGCCCGCGGACAGGGAATCTAGGTCCCTGGAGAGATGGGGCAAAAAAGTTTATACCTCTTCCACCCTTGCCATGAGGTCACTTAAATGTCTTTTTCATATGTTTCAGTACCAGGATTACATAATGGATGATTTGCAGAAAGTTAGCCTCTTCTGAGCCTATAGATAGAAAGGCTTTGCAGGATTTGGTTCATAACACTCAGCAGGTTAGCAATCATTTTCTTCAGTGCTCGAGGTAGAGGGCAATACCGAGGCTCCTACAGGGGCCGCCAATGGCAATCACCAAATCAGAGAAGTGGCGCAGGGAGTTCAGCTGCACCACAGGGACAATCACAATGACTTGACTTTCACACCGCCGACCAAGGCTCAAAGAGAAGCACCTCTAGGCGGAAAATTATCCTTATTCTCAAAGAACTGGCACATTTTAACCAAGGACAAATGAATTCTGGACATAGTAGACAAAGGTTACAGGTTCCACTTCCATACCTTACCAACGAGACAAGGCATGCCAAACCTGCCACAAAATCAAAGGGCAGAGGCACTCATACAAGTTTCAAAGCTGTTACAAATAAAAGCAATAGAAAAGGTTCCTCCTCAGGAACAAGGCCAGGGATTCTATTCAAGACTGTTCCTTGTTCCAAGAAAAGAACAGCAATGGAGGCCTATACTGGACTTGTCCGCTCTAAACACTTTTCTCATTGTGCCAAAATTCAAAATGCTGACGTTACAGCAACTCCTTCCCATGCTGGGCAAGGGGTCTTGGCTGGTTACTCTGGACCTCAAGGAGGCATACCTGCATGTCCCAATCAGACACAGTTGCAGAAGATACCTCAGATTTCTTGCAGGGTCAGAGCATTATCAATTCTCAGCATTGCCGTTTGACTTATCTACTGCGCCCAGAGTATTCACGAAATGCCTGGCATCAGTAGTTGCACATTGCAGGCTCCAGGGGATTCAAATATACCCTTACCTGGACAACTGCCTTATACAAGCAGACAGCAAACAAACCTTGATAAGAAACTTGGACTATGTCATTCAATTACTACAGGCTTTGGGATACACAGTCAACATTCAAAAATCAAGACTACTGCCATCCCAACAGATTACTTTTCTAGGAGCCAAACTGGACATACCATCACAAATGGCTTTCCTCACAGAGGAGAAACAAAAACATTTACCAGATTACTTCAAAAGCCTAGCAAAGCTCACCCAGCTGACCGCAAGGAAGATCCTGCAGGCTCTGGGGTTCATGGCATCTTGCATTCTTCTGATCCCTCTGGCAAGACTACACATGAGAAAGCTACAATGGTACCTAAAAAGCTTATGGTCTCAACACAGCCACAATCTAGAAGATGTAATACCACTCATTCCATGCCTGCAAAGGGAATTTTTGTGGTGTGCTCAAGCAAGTCATTTAAACAAAGGCATGTCTTTCAACAAACCTCTAGCAAGTCAAACCATTACAACAGATGCCTCAGATCATGGATGGGGGGGGGCGCACATGGAGGACAGATGCATTCAAGGGCAATGGACTCCCAGGGAAATGCATCTGCACATAAATCAAAAAGAGATGTTGGCAGTGATGCATGCATTCGAGGCCTTCGGAAAATCCCTTCAACAAGGTCATCTGCTAATAAGGACAGACAACACCACTGTCATGTGGTATATAAACAAGCAGGGGGGCACTCATTCGTATCCCCTCTGCAGACTAACAATGACTCTTTGGGAAAAGTCCCTGAAAATGAACATCCACTTGCAATCCCAGTTTGTTCCAGGCAAGGACAATGTTCTGGCGGACAGGCTGAGCAGAATTTTCTTGGATCCGACGAATGGATGCTGCATCCACACATTTTCTCGCAAATAACAAGTGCATGGGGAAGACCGGACATAGATCTCTCTGCTTCTCACCTCAATCATCACCTGGAGAAGTTCTGCTCAAGGACGCACCATCCTGTAGCCTGGAGAATGGATGCTCTCTCCTTCAGCTGGAATTCCCTAACAATTTATGCATTTCCTCCTCTACCATTACTGACCAAAGTGTTACTGAAGATCAAAGCAGAACAACCAAAAGGAATTTTGATAGCTCCAGACTGGCCAATGCAGCACTGGTATCCATTGCTTCTGAGCATAACTCACACCAAACCGTGGCCCTTGCCTCAATGGCCTCTACTTCTAACTCAGCACAATTACAGGACTGTTCATCAAAACCTGCAAACATTGCAGCTGACAGCTTGGAGGGTTCCATGACTTTTACCCATCTCTCTCTCAGAAAAAGTTCAAGAAATCTTGCTGGAAGCACGCAGACCTTCCACCAGAAAAACCTATTCAGCCAAGTGGAAGAGATTCATCATCTGGAATGCCAACAAGGGTCAGGATGCATCAGTAATGAGCATACCACAGATATTAGAATACTTGGCAGAAATGTTTCATAGTGGCCTCTCATATTCTTCCATAAAAATTCACGCTTCAGCAATCTCAGCAAAATACAACTGTGACCCACTTGTGTTTTCGCATCCCTTGCTAAGACAGTCTCTGAGAGGGATAAAGAATATCAAACCTCCCAGAAAACCACCAGTACCTGCATGGGACCTCAATTTCGTCTTGGAAAAATTAACTCTTCCTCCTTTTGAACCAGCAGCATCTTCAGAAATGCAATTTCTCTCCTGGAAAACGGCTTTCCTGTTGGCAGTTACCTCAGCAAGAAGAGTCTCGGAGATACAGGCCCTCATGGCAGTACCTCCCTTTCTCATTTTTCATCAGGACAGAGTTTCTCTAAGAACCAGTCCTTCATTCATGCCAAAAGTGATATCCAGAGTGTCTCTAAATCAAGCAATTCACCTGCCTACTTTCTTTCCCAATCCTCAAAATAAGGGGGAAAAGCTGCTGCACACTTTGGACATACACAGACAATTACGCTACTACTTGGACAGAACAAAGACCACCAGAAAGTCTGACCAATTATTTGTAACATATGCTGCTGGAGTACAAGGAAAGGCAATCTCCAAACAAACAATTTCAAAATGGATTGGACACTGCATCAGATTCTGTTACTCTTTCCATGGAAAAGGTGTGCCAGCCAATATTAGGCCACACTCCACCAGAGCTATAGCCACATCCACAGCCTTTCTTAGAGGAGTGGCTACAAAGGACATTCTAGAGGCTGCTACATGGAGCTCCGTGCATACATTTACCAAACACTACAACCTGCCTTTATACTCCAGATCCCGAGCAGGCTTTGCTTCTGCAGTCCTGCAGGGCATTTTAGCTACACCATCCCTTTCCTAGATCCTACCACCCCCAGCTTGGCTATAGTATTCAACCCATATGTCAGGACTGCAGTTGCATTCTTGAAGGACATAGTACAGTTTTGTACCTACCATAAATGTCTATGTCCGATAGATATGCAACTGCAGTCAGGTTTTCCCTCCCTCCTACCCCTCTGCATTTTTCTTTTTGGGTCCATTCCCCCTTTCCTTTATTAGCTGGGGATATCTGTTATGGTGTATCTGTTTATTACTGCTGTGCATGTCTGGAATTTCTTATCCATTCACCAAATTTAGCCTTCCTTGGAGGGCACCTGGCATCTGGGGCAAGAAACACTGAAGAAGATGGCGTCGGCGGATGCCTTTATAACCCAGCCACTCTGACGTCGGGGAGGAGGTGACATCAGCCGACGCCGGACCCAGACTTTGGAATCCGGCCAACCGAAGGGCTGCCTGAGGCAGGACAACCCATATGTCAGGACTGCAGTTGCATATCTATCGGACATCTACATTTATGGTAGGTACAAAACTGTACTTTATCCATCATATACTAATAAAGTCTGTCTGGACTTTCTGTTGGTATATTCTCGATTTACAATGTGTGCACTGGTTGGATTGCCAATCAGTGTACTGCTTTTGAATACTAATTATCCTTTATTCTACAATTAATATATAGTGGTCATCCGTAATGTTGAATATGAGACATTTACTGCTGTACCCTCAGTGTCAACTAGCCTGGCTATAACTTTGCTATAACTGAGATTCTTGTGCAAAGAAATTCTTTGTGTGGTCCCAAGGGTTCTGAATTCTAATAGCTGTTTTTGTACCACTGCGTAATTCATTTAAAATATTTTGTGTTACGGTTTCTCCTTGGTGACTCAGTAAACAACATACGAGTCCTTGAACTTTACCTTGGCTGCCTGTCTGTGTTCCTTTTTGTAATGATTTTTTTTTTAATTCCTAATTGTTCTGTGTACTGGTAGCCAAACAAAACTGTAATACTTTGGAAAACACTGAATTGATTCTCCATAATAATAGCTAATAGTACTGCAGATGCTACATCTAGCCCTGCACATTTCAACTGCTGTACTGTTTATTCCACTGTTTACAATTTTGTGGTTTACTTGTGTTTTAAATTAGGTACTGATGTTTGCCATGTGTAACATTTGATAGTTGCTTTCTTGGTGTAAAGTCAGTTTTGGTTTTGTTATCTAATTTATTTTACTTCTCCGTAAAGCATCTCTGTAATTCAGCTATGCAAGGGTTACACTTCAAAACATCTAAAACTCATGACATCTAAGTTCAAAATATCAAGACCACAGCATCTAAAACTGGTAACATCGAATTTCATAACATCGAAACTTTGCATCACAACATCAAACACTACAAATCACATGAAAATAAAAACCTCTCCACCTGTAACAACACCAAACTAACAAACACATTTTTTACTACGTTTCTGCAAGAGGGCAAGCCCCCTGCACCCCCCATGCCCCCCCCCCCGTATATTAAATATACCTACTTGGAGATTGCACTGCAGTGGGAAAAAGTTAATTTCCTAACCCCACTGTATCGCGATCACTATAAAGAATGTACACATAATGTCTATATCACTTACTAAGTGGCCTAAAAACACATACAGAGTGGCAAAATAAACACTATAAATAGTATAAATTCATGCACTATATAAATAAGTATATAAATAAAAACTACAACATCTCATACTGATGCCACAAGAATAACACCAGGGATTACACAAATGTTAATTTTTTTTTTTAAATGAGCTGTTGCAAATTCTAACATGAGTGCTGTCTGAGTCTGAAGTATTTCTTGCATTTTCTTTTGAACTGTGCAGTAATAGTAAAACATGTCACATGACTGGTGTATAAAAATAAATTGTTCAAAGCAAGCGGTGACCGAGTGAGATGTACTATTCACTCCATAAAACAGACTTCCACTGGATACAGTCTAAGTAATGCATAAAACAAATTTATTAGTTTAAAATATAAAACGATAAGCGCTTTCACTAACTTGTAGCTTCTTCAGATCGTAAACAGTGAGCATAGAATTCATGCGCCTTATATAGCTAATAGCAACCATGATAATTAGTTAATTGGTAAATTAAAGCAAAAAAACACTATGATGACTAAAGCTTGAAAGGTAAACATATCGTAAACAATACAATAAAACACATCCCAAAATAAGTATTGCCATATGTAATAATCTCATTTATATAGGCTCTAATAGATATGGCAATATTCATTCTATAAAATGTTGGCCATGTCAAAATACATTCGTTTAAAAATACACAATGATTAAAAAACAACTTTCTTTTCGAAAATAACTTAAATTAGAACTAGCAGCATAAAATTTATCATATATTGAAACATTATCATAATCATAGACACAGTAAAAGTACTGCTACTATCTTAAAAGATACTTATTATACTACATCAGTTTAATGAGAATGCATAAATAACTGTTATATGTTTAAATCAAGTGTATCTGTATATATGTACATATATGAATAAAAATGAAATGAATATGTATATATAAAAATATATGTATAAATATGTGTATATAAATATATATGAATAAATAAATAATTAGATATATTATAGTGTATATATATATATATATATATATATATATATATATATATATATATATATATATATATATATATATGATAATGGTATTTAAATATATCTCATAAATATGTTTAAATAATAATAAATGTAATTTAATATTTAATAAAATTTAAACTTAATATGCCTACGTTTCTTTAAATGAGGTCTAATAGATGCCCTTTCATTTAGTCCATGTCCTTTATCAGCCCTAAGCATAATAATCCATCTACATCCAGTTGAACTTGTAATGATGCATTAGATTTTAAAAATGGCAGATACAGTAGACAGCTGCTAACTTACAGTTTGCTGCATTTGTTCAGTGAGTATAATCCACTGACATCCATGGTTTAGACTTCTTAAAACACGTTAATTATTTTTACTACTGTCCACGCTAACCAATCCATTTCTTTTAGTGGTTTCATTCATGCCTTGGTGACAGTACTATCTACTAATCTGGTACTGAAAGGGCACTACTTTGGGTTATTTGGTTGAAGTCTTGTATTGTCTGTTCCCTCGTAACACTGAAGTGCTTCTCATCATTGCCATTAGAATGTTGACATGCTTGTATCCATATGCTAGACCTTAATTTTAGACTAGGAAAAAACATAAATGGCATTTGGGATACCAGCATGGCAGGCTGCCTTCAATGTATTCAGAAAATGGTGTATGCACTAAGTACGGTACAGTAAAATCTAGGAAAGGGTAATATCCAATTCCAAGTCGACTGCCCAGTAAGGTTTCTGCTGTAATGCATACCACTAATTTGGGCTGAGTGCCATATTTAGTAGAATAAGCAGATGTAAAACGTTCAGGCTGTTAATAGAGCAGGTATGCAGATTTGAGAAGCACAGTTTGAGAAAATGGATGAGAGCCTGTCATAGTCCCAGTTATGGTAGCACTGGCTAGACAACCATGTATGCCCAAACCTAAGTATTCATGACAACAACACAGCATTGGGCACACAAGGATTAGATGAGGAGCCATTAAGTACTGAAACACAGTATGCCCTTACAACTCTTCCTATAAAAGTGTTCATTGAACAGTAGGCCTGCCTTCTGGTACATTAGTGTGACAACACATCAAATGTGGCCACAACCTTATCTGTTAATAAGCTAGGCATGTAGCAGTGATGTTCTGTGCCCCATTAAGGATGGCAGCAAAGTGTATGTGATCTGAGGAACCGTAGTCATTTATACAGTCTAGAAGTCTGAAAGAAAAGTTTTCAAACCTGTGCAACTAAAATACAGTTACTTATTAAGTGTGAATGTGTCCTGTTTCCATTTACAAAGAAAGGTCAAGCTATTGAGAGCATAGCCATTCATACTCCATTTATGCCATACTATAAGCTTTTACAGCTATGTTTATGGTGCAAGGTTCATTTATTTATTGTTTAACTGAGTAAGTGGGCTGGTCCAATGACCTTTTCCATACATATCCCAGTTCACAGTCAAGTGTAACTACAAAAGTGTAATAGATTTATATGTTGTGAGGGTTTAGCTAGTAAACTGGCATGTTTTTGGAAGATGGGAGAAAACTGGAGTACAAGGCAACATATGAACTTCATAGTGTGTAGAAAATAGGTTAGAACCCCGGATCTGTGATGCAGACCTAATACCCCTGAATACTATTCTGCCTTGACAAAAGTATTGTGATGATTCTGAAAGTGCAGTAAGGAAGTTCTCATTAAGCTGCTCACAGCAGAATAAGGTGCAGACCCACTAAATGTTTTTTTGTTTTTGTTAGAGTACTGGAAAAGCCCTACCATGTCTTTCTGCATGTCTGTGACTGCTGACTTCTTCAGTTTATTAACACCCATGGGAATTGTAATCCGATTGTATTTGTTTTTGGATTTTATTTAGTCTGCTGTCTGAGTCCCAGATTTTTTCCCTCTTTCAGCAGGTTGCAGTCAGTTGATGTCCTCCTATTCTCATGTTGCAGTATTCTTGACCTTAGGGAGTTGCTGCCTGCAGCACCGGACATCTGGCCAGTATACCAAAGTCTTGAAAGCAGGGGATATGTGTGACGTTCCATGTAGGAGCCATAAACTGACATCTGCTGTATATGTGATGCCTGGACGTACCCAATTCAGAACTTTTCTCCCCAGTACATTTCAGACGTCTACTCGCCAGCTCCAGTAAACTGGAAATGTCCTTCAAGGATGCATCTGCAGTCATCACATATGGGTTGTCCTGCCTCAGGCAGCCCTTCGGTCAGCCGGATTCCAAAGTCTGGGTCCGGCGTTGGCTGATGTCGCATTTTCCCCATCAGAGCGCCTGGGGTATAAAAGCATCCGCCGACGCCATCTTCCCCAGTCTTTCTTGCCGCGTGGTGCCCGAAGCAGAAGCAGTTCGCAAGTGCCGGTCGGCCAGCTCCTGTAATTCAGCTACCAAGACTTCAAAAAGCTAAGTACCCCGTTGGGGACTCTTTCTTGCCTCAGCCGATGTCAGATAAAGTTAATAATTGTTTGATTTGTGGGAAACAAATACCTCATAAGGATTTCCACTCTTACTGCCTCCCCTGCCTAGGCCCAGACCACTTACGGCCTCGGCCTGTTCAGCCTGTGCTTCCTTCAACCGACACAC
>NC_056738.1:418550543-418636075 GCF_019279795.1 Protopterus annectens | reverse complement strand
TTTTTAAGCATGCATACATGCATCAATATAAACTATCTTCTACAACCTATGTGATGTATTTGCTTGTAGATGAAGGTAGAGAAGGAAAGAAACTCCAGAATGCAAGGGGATGGAGGGAGGTTAACCTGGACTGCAACAGTGAATACACTCCAACATCTTCATTTATGGTAAGTGTACAAAGTACAGTTTTGTACCTACCATAAATGTAGATGTTAGAGTGTTCACACTGCTGCAGTCATCACACTTGGGTTACTCTGCCATCAGGCGGTCCCGCAGTCGGCCAGAGTTCCAAAGTCTTGGTCCGGCATCGGTTGCTGTCGCTTCTTCCCTGACAGTGTGACAGGGGTATATAAGAGGCATCCGACGCCATTTTCTTCAGTTTTTCTTGCCCCAGATGTCAGCTGCCCCCAAGTAGGTAGACAATATATATTGCGAATTAAACATGTAAAGGAAATAAAAGAAATACCTTCAGTTACAAGCAAATACACCACAAAGGTTGTACAAGATAGAAAGGTATAGAAAAGTTCAGCTAGGTCAGAGGGGATGGAGGGAGGGTAACCTGGACTGCAGCAGCGGGAACACTCTTAACATCTACATTTATGGTAGGTACAAAACTGTACTATGTTCATCGTGTTACACTGAAAGTCATCACACTTGGGTTGAATCCCAAAGCTAAGGATGGGCAGTGGAACTAAACAGGGTTTGGAGAAGCTAGTATGCCCTGCAGAACTGCAATGGCAAAGCCAGCTCTGGTTTTAGAGTATAGAGATAAGTGATCGTGCTTGGTGAAGGTGTGCACTGAACTCCAAGTTGCAGCCTCCAAAATATCCTTGGGTGGTACCCCTCTGAGAAAGGCTGTTGATGTAGCTGTAGCCCTGGTGGAATGGGACTTAATGCTAGCAGGTACAGGTTTTCCCATGATGTGTGTAGCAGAAACGGATAAAATGTCCTATCCATTTTGAAATTCTCTGTTTTGAGATGGCTTTTCCTTGTGATCCTGCAGCATAGGATACAAAGAGCTGGTCAGACTTTCTGAAAGCCTTAGTTTTATCCAAGTAGTAACGTAATTGCCTGTGAATGTCCAAAGAGTGCAGGAGGCCTTTCTCCTTTGTTCTGGAGGTTTGGGAAAAAGGTGGGCAAATGAATGGTTTGGTTTAGGGCCACACTGGATACCACCTTTGGCATAAAGGAAGGGTTAGTTCGTAGAGCGACTCTTCGATGAAAAATGATGAAAGGCTCCACTGCCATTAGGGCCTGTAGCTCTGAGACTCTTCGTGCTGAAGTTATTGCTAGCAGCAGGGCAGTTTTCCATGATAGAAACTGTAAAACAGCTGTAAAAGCTGGTTCAAAGGGCAGCAGTGTAAGCTTTTCCAGAACAAAGTTGAGGTCCCAAGTTGGTGCTCTCTGGGGCAGTCTTATGTTCTTAGCCCCTCTGAGGTACTGTCTTGGCAGTGGATGTGAAAATATAGGAGGATCAGTGCTGTAGTGAGAAGTGTTGACTGGTTGCTTAGGTAATTTGCCATGCAGCCAGATTTAAAGTCTTGAGCTGGCTGTGTAGAATCTGATTGTTTTGCTGAGTGAGCAGGTGAGGAATTGGAGGCAAAATCCATGGTGGGCCTTGAGCCATGTTCCTTAGTATTGGATACCAGTGTTGGCGTGCCAGTCTGGAGCAAAGAGTATTATTTGTGGCCTCTCTAATCTGGCTTTCAGCAGCACCTTTGCTAGAAGAGGCAGTGGAGGAAAGGCATTCACAGTTAATGTTTTCCAACTGAATGAGAGGGCATCCACTTTCCAAGCTAGTGGGTGGCATGTCCTTGTGCAAAATTTCCGAAGTTGGCAGTTTTGGGGGTTGGCAAACAGATCTATGTCTGGGCGCCCCGATGTTTGAGTTATCATTGCGAATATTTGTGGATCTAGTTTCCACTCATGAGGATCCATGACATTAATGCTTAGATAGTCTGCCAATGTGTTTTTCTTTCCTGGCAGGAATTGTGCTTGTAGTTGAACTTGGTAGGTCAGTGCTGTGTTCCACAAGGTCATTACTTGCCTGCATAGGGGGTAGGAGTGTGTGCCCCCTTGCTTGTTCATGTACCATATTACTGTGGTGTTGTCTGTCTTTATTAGGAGTTGTCCTGGATGTAGGAGGTCCTTGAAAGCTGTTAGGGCATTTTGTACAGCTAGCATCTCTTTTTGATTGATATGCAGATGCCTTTGATCTGCAGACCATTTGCCCTGAATGCACTGTCCGGCCATGTGTGCTCCCCAGGCATAATGCGATGCATCTGCTGTTATAGTTTGCCTGGCTGTGGGTAAGATAAAAAGCTGACCCCTTGTTGAGGTGACATGCCTGAGCCCACCATAGAAACTCCTGTTGAAGGCAGGAAATGAGTGGTATTACTGTTTCCAAGCTGTGGCTGTGTTGAGTCCATACGCTTTTCAGGTACCATTGTAATTTCCTCATATGTAGTTTTGCAAATGGTATTTGTAGTATGCAAGATGCCATGAATCCCAAGGCCTGCAGAATTTTTCTTGCTGGGAGTTGGGTCTTTGTTGCCATCATTTTGAAGTATTGAGTCAGTTGTTCTTGCTTGTCTGGGGTGAGATGAGCCATCTGGGCCATTGTATTTAAGCTGGCACCCATGAATATTATGTCTTGTGAGGGCACTAGTTTTGATTTCTTTTCATTTACTGTGTACCCTAGGCAACTTAATAGGTGTTTGACAAATGACAGATGCTTTAAAAGAATGTTATTGCTTTCTGCTTGAATAAGGCAGTCGTCCAGGTATGGATATATTTGAATTCCTCTTTGTCTGCAGTACCCAATTACTGGTGCCAGGCATTTTGTGAAGACCCTGGGCGCAGTAGATAAGCCAAAGGGCAGTGCAGAGAATTGATAATGAGTTGAACCTGCAAATCGGAGGTATCTTCTGCAATTTTGTCTGATAGGGACATGCAGGTATGCCTCCTTGAGATCCAACGTTACTAGCCAGGCCTTGTCCAGCATGGGAAGTTGTTGCTGTAGTGTTAGCATCTTGAATTTGGGTACTTGCAGATAAGTGTTTAGAATTGAGAGGTCCAGAATGGGTCTCCAGGCTTTGTCCTTTCTGGGGACTAGAAAGAGTCTCGAGTAAAATCCTTGTCCTTGCTCCTGTGTAGGTATCAGCTGAATGGCTCATGTCCATGAGAGCTGTAATTTGTTTTTGAGCCTCTGCCCACTGATCTGGTGGCAGGTTTGGCATTCCTTTTATTCTTGGTAAAGTGTGAAAGTGGAATCTGTATCCCTGTGAGACAATATTTAGGACCCATTTGTCTTTTGTGATGATGTGCCAGTTGTCTGCAAAAAGTGCTAATTTTCCTCCCAAGTGAGCTGCCAAGAGAGATTTGCTTGTCAGTCTGAGGGTTAAGTCATTGTGTTTGTCTTCTGATAGCTTGGAACCTGTCTTCTCCTCCTTTCTGGGTTGTGGTACCCTATTGTCGAGGCTTGTAAGGGCGTTGTGCCTGACCTCTGCCCCTTGGGCATCTGTATTTGCCCCTCTTTGGTCTGTCAGAAGTTGGAAAGGACCACTTTTTTGTTGGCCAATTTCTGCTGAAACGAGGGGGCTGAACCTGTAAAAAATCCTTGACCGTTTGCATAGATTTTGCCTTATACCCCATTTTCTTTAAAACCTCTTCTGCTTTTACACCAAATAAAACATCCTGCTGTAAAGGTGCATCCAATAACTTTGCTTTAACATGATCAGGTAGAGTTTTGTTCTTTTAACCCAGCATGCCTACGTATGATAGACCCAGTCACTGCTGCTCTACAGGAAGCCTCCAATGAATCAAATCCACATTGCAAAGTATGTTTTCCCACTTGTTCAGCTGCATGCAACAAATCTTGCATTTCCTTGAAATCAGGCTGCTCTGAATGTGTGATCATTTTTTGTTTTAATTGAGACATCAGGTATTGCTGATATTTCAGCATGTGAAACTGGCAATTTAAGGCCCTCATAGCTAGAGTAGCTGAGGTATATACTTTCTTTCCCCATCTGTCTAGTGCTCTGGAATCCCTTTCAGACGATACAGGATTTTTAGCAATACAGGCCTTAACCCCTTTGGGACCCTGGGAAATGGTTTCTGGGTGAGCAACAGGGCTTTTATATAGGAATTTGTGTGAGTCAGGGACTCTGTAGTATCTGTCTGGTTTGGCTGGAGCAGGAGGTAAAGAGTCTGGGTTAAGGCTAGATTCTAAATAAACATCATCCACAATGTCTAACACGGGTGGGATAGCAAGTGGTCTGTGCTGGGGTAGTAAAAGGAACTCTGAGCCTTTTCTTAGAATCAGAGTAATCCTGGCCTTCCCAGTGGAAATGTTCCCACATGGTATGTAAAGTTTCCCCAAAAGAGTAGTCTTCTGGGGGAGAGGCTGAGGGAATAGACTCTTCAGCAACAGAGTCTTCATAGGGGGGAAAAGAGTATTCCTGTTCCTCAGAAGAATCTGAGGAAATTGAGGCATGGTCAGAGGAAGCGTAATCCTCCTCCTGTCTTGGTCTTTTATCAGGAGGGGGATGGGAACCCCCGATTGGGGTAATTAAATCTTCAGTCATCTTAAGCATCTGTTTCTTAGGCATGGGGCCTTGTACTGGAGACTGCTGTACAGTCTTTTTTGCTTTTAAAGGAGTTTTCAGCTTTGCAAAGGATTTAATGGTGAGTGTAGTCTGTCTGAAGACACCTTCTGCAACTGAAGGCGTTTCAACTGCACCGTAATCTCCTTCAGCCCTGGAGTCAGAAGGGGCTAAAGATGAAGGCTGTGGAGGCCTAGTAATCTCCGCTTGGGAATCGGAAGACGTCTGAGGTTCTAAATCAGCGGTCATCAGGGGCTGCATAGGCACCTCACTGAAAACTGGAGAACCAGCGACTGGCCCAGCAGAGGCCTCAGAGTCTAGTTTGGGTCTCAGCTGCCTGTCCTTATCCTTGCATTTTTTATGCATTCCAGTCGTCGGTTGCTCCGATGGCATGGTATAATTAAATGTCCTACCAAAGTAATGTCGGGCGAAATCAAACCGACGTTTAATACTTCGTTTATTAAACCTAGCACAAAACCGACAACCTGTGACGTCGTGGTCTGGGCCTAGGCAAGGAATACAATAAGAATGAAAGTCCTTATGAGGTATTTGCTTGCCACAAGAAATGCAATTGTTAACTTTTTCTGACATCGGACTGAGGCAAGAAAAGGTTCCCCAATGGGGTACTTAGCTTTATTGAAGACATCGGTCTGAAATTCGATTCGAAAATCTCAGGAGTTGGCCGACTGGCACTTGTGAACTGCTTCTGCTTCAGGCACCGCGCGGCAAGAAAGACTGAAGAAAATGGCGTTGGATGCCTCTTATACCCCTGGTGCACTGACGTCAGGGAAGAAGTGACAGCAACCGACGCCGGACCAAGATTTTGGAACTCTGGCCAACTGCGGGACCACCTGACGGCAGGAGAACCCAAGTGTGATGACTGCAGCAGTGTAACACGATGAACATCTGTACTATGTTCTTCGTGTTTCTCTGTTGCAGTCATTACATTTGGGTAGAATCCAAAAGCTATGGTTGGGAGGCTGAAGCTAAACAGAATTAGGTGCGGCTATAAGGCCCTGCAGAACTGCAGTGGCAAAGCCTGCCCTTCGAGTACAGCGGCAAATGGTAATGCTTTGTAAAGGTGTGAACAGAACTCCAAGTAGCAGCCTCTAGAATGTCTTTGGTTGGTACTCCTCTGAGAAAGGCTGCTGAAGTAGCTGCAGCTTGTAAGTAGCAGAAACGGATGCAGTGGCTTATCCACTTTGAAATTGTCTGCTTTGAAATAGCCTTTCCTTCTGATACTGCAGCATATGACACTAGTAATTGCTCAGTTTTTCTTAGAGCTTTAGTCCTGCTCAAGAAGAATCTTAGCTATCTGTGTACGTCCAAGGAATGCAGAATTCTCTCCCCCTTGTTCTGCGGATTTGGATAAAAGGTTGGCAGATGAATTGCTTGGTTAAGAGTCACACTGGAAACCACCTTAGGCATAAATGAAGGATTTGTCCTCAGAGACACCCTGTCTGGGTAAAATATGATAAAAGGCTCTACAGCCATGAAGGCCTGTAGCTCTGAAACTCTTCCTGCTGAAGTAATTGCTAGTAGCAGAGCTGTTTTCCATAAAAACTTTATATCAGCGGTAGCAGCTGGTTCAAATGGAGGCAGGGTGAGCTTTTCCAATACATAATTGAGGTCCCATGCAGGTAATGGTGATCTTCTAGGAGGCCTTAAATTTTTGGCTCCTCTAAGATACTGCTTTAGTGAAGGATGAGAAAAGATTGGTGGGGCTCTGTATTGTAATGAGCCGAAATGGCAGAGGCATGGATTTTAATTGATGAGAAAGATGGGCCTTTGTCAAGCATCTCAGTTAAGTATTATAAAATCGGAGGAATATTTGGTTCCGCTGTATCAGTTCCTTGTGCTCAATTCCAAGCACAGAATCTCTTCCATTTATCAGCATAAGATTTTCTAATACTAGGCCTTCTGGCTTCCAAAATGACGTCCATCACAGCTTTACTGAGAGGAGTTGTTTGTATAACTACATGATCAGCCATGCCGCCAGGTTCAGTGTCTGGAGTTGATTGTGCCGGATCGGATTGTTTTGCTGGGACAGTAGTTGAGGTCTTTGAGGTAAGGTCCAAGCTGGGTATTGAGACAAGTTCCATTGGAATGGGTACCAGTATTGGCGGGGCCAGTCCGGGGCAATTAGTATCATCTTTGGTTTCTCTTGTATGACTTTTAGGAGGACCTTGGGAAGAAGAGGCAGAGGAGGAAAGGCGCAAACTGATAGGTTTTTCCAACTGAAGGATAGGGCATCCACCTTCCATGCTTGCCTGATAAGTTCTTGTGCAGAAACTTTTCAATTGATAATTTTGAGGAGAGGCAAATAGATCTATGTCTGGGCTCCCCCATTTCTCTGTTGCCATGCTGAAGACTTGTTGATTTAGTTTCCACTTGTGAGGGTCCATAAGGTTTTTGCTTAAATCATCTGCCAGAGTATTTTGCTTTCCTGGCAGGAATTGAGCTTGAAGACGTATTTGGTACGTCAAAGCTGTGTTCCACAGTGCCATGGCTAATCTGCAAAGGGGGTATGAGTGTGTGCCCCCTTGCTTGTTTATATACCACATGACCGTGGTGTTGTCAGTCTTTATCAGTAGTTGTCCTGGATGAAGTAAGTCCTTGAAGGCTGTTAGGGCATTTTGAACAGCTAAAATCTCTTTCTGGTTGAAATGTAGATGCATTTGTTTTGGGGTCCATATGCCCTGAATGCATCTTCCTGCCATGTGGGCTCCCCAGGCATAATCTGATGCGTCTGTTAAGGTTTGGCTGGCAGGGGGTAGAGTGAAGGCCCATCCCATGTTTTGGTGACATGCCTTTGCCCACCATAAAAATTCCTGTTGTAGGCAGGGTATGAGAGGAATCATTGTTTCCAGACTGTGAGAATGTTGACTCCATAAACTTTTTAGGTACTACTGAAGTTTCCTCATATGCAGTCTTGCACATGGAATCAGTAGGATGCAGGATGCCATGAACCCCAAAGCCTGCATAATTTGTCTTGCAGATAACGGTTTCTGTTGCCACCAGTTTGAAGTAAGTAGTCAGTTGCCTTTGCTTGTCTGGCATGAGGTAAGCCATCTGGGCAGTTGTATTCAAGCTTGCACCCAGGAATGTTATCTTTTGAGAGGGTACCAGTTGTGATTTATTTTCGTTTATTGTGTACCCTAGGCTTGTTAGAAGCCTTTTCACAAACACCAGGTGTTGAAGTAGAAAGCCTTTGCTCTCTGCTTGAATGAGACATTTGTCCAAATAAGGGTATATGTGTATACTTTTTTTGCCTACAAAATGCAATTACTGGTGCCAGGCACTTGTGAAGACCCTGGGCGCAGTAGATAAGCCAAAGGGCAGTGCAGATAATTGGTAATGCATTAAGCCAGCCTTGAATCTGAGGTATCTTCTGCACGATTGTCTTATTGGGACATGCAGGTATGCCTCTTTTAGGTCTTAGTCACCAGCCAATCATTCTTGCCCAGCATGGGCAGAAGCTGCTGCAAAGTCAGCATTTTGAATTTTGGAATGTCCAGGTATGTGTTCGAAATTGATAAATCTAGTATTGGCTGCCAGGCCTTGTCCTTTCTGGTAACCAAGAACAGTCTTGAGTAAAAACCTTGTCCTTTTTCCTGTTCTGGTACTGGTTGAATGGCCCCCATGTCCATGAGGGACGTAACCTGGTTTCTGTGCCTCTACCCATTGATTTTTGGGCAGATATGGCCAACTGTTTGCCATTGGCAGAGTGTGGAAATGGAATCTCTATCCCTATACTATGTTTAGTACCCACTTGTCCTGGGTTATTAACTGCCAATTTTGAGCAAAAAGTGCTAATTTTCCCCCTAAGGGTGCTGCCAAAAGATAAGTGCTTGGTGTAGGCAGAAGGAAGTCATTGGGACTGTTTTCTGTAGGTTTGCGCTTTATCTCCTCCTGATTTGGAGGTAGATGCACCCCATTGCTTTGACCTGTATGAACCTTGCGCCTGGTATCTGGAACCCTTTGGGACTCTGGATTTGCCCCCTTTGAGCTCTGTCTGACACAGGAAAGGACCAATTTTTGTAGGCCAGTGTCTACTGAATCTTGGTGGCTGCACTTGTAAGAAATCTTTAACAGTTTGCATAGACTTAGCTTATTCTTCCATTTTCTTTAAAACCTCTTCTGCCTTAATACCAAACAGAGTACCATGCTGTAAAGGTGCATCTAGCAATTTAGCTTTAACATGATCAGGCAAATTTTGTTCCTTTAGCCAGGCATGCCTCCTAATTACAGATCTAGTAACTGCGGCCCTGCAGGAGGCCTCTAAGGAGTCAAAACCACATTGCAAAGTATGCTTTCCAGCCTGTTCAGCTGCATGCAATAATTCCTGCAATTCTTTATTTTCTGCACATTCTGAAATTAACATTTTCTGTTTCAGCAATCCCATAACATGTTGTTGATACTTAAGCATATGAAATTGACAGTTTAAGGCTCTGATTGCCAAGGTTGCAGATGTATAAACCTTTTTTCCCCATCTGTCCAGTGCCCTTGAATCTCAGTCAGAGGGGGTACAGTTTTTTGCTGTTGAGGCCTTAACACCCTTTGGACCCTGTGAAATAGTTTCAGGATCAGCAGCAGGGTTTCTAAATAAAAATGTATGTGATTCAGGGACCCTGTAATATCTGTCAGGCTTACTGGAAGCTGGAGGTAAGGAGCCCGGGGTCAAGCTGGACTCGCACATCATCCACAATGTCTAAAACAGTGGGAATTGGCCAAAGGCCTGTGTTGAGGGAGAAGGAGGAAATCTCTGAGCCTCTTTTGATTCTGAGAAGTCTTGACTCTCCCAGTGACAATGCTCCCTCAAAGTATGGAAGGTTTCCCCAAATGAATAATCCTCAGGAGGAGAAGCAGATGGTATAGACTCCTCTGCATCAGAATCCTCATAGGGAGGTATAGATAATCCCTGATCAGAAGAGGAATCAAAAGAAATAGAAACCTGATCTGAAGATTCATAATCAGTGTCTTGCCTAGGCCTCATCTGGAGGGGGATGGGTACCCCTGATCAAGGTAATAAGGTCTTCAGCCATTTTGATCATCTATTTTTTAGGCATAGAGGCCTGTGCATGTGGCTCATGCATCAGTGTCTTAATTTCATAAGTTGCTTTTGTCTTTGGCTTTGCAGCTGTCATTGGATTGATATACTAATGTTGAGGTCTGAATACACCCTCAGAAGCCAGTGCCTGCTCAGCGGCTCCGGACCCATCCGAAGGAGATACATCCGTCGGTCCAATACCTTGAGTATCTTGTGTCATGCCACACTCCACATGGGTGTCGGTAGAAGCCTGCAACTTGAAGGTAGCAGGTATCAGGGGCTACGAAAGCACCTGAGTACCAGCGACTGGCTTAGGAGAAGTTTTGTCATATGTTTTGGATCTCTACTGTCTTTCTCTCTCCTTTTCTTTGTATTTTTTATGTACTCCGGTAGTCGGATTGCTATCTGACATTTCTGGGTAGTTAAATCTGTTTCCAAAATACTTTAAGGCAAAAATATACCAACGCTTAATAGCGCGTTGGTTAAATCTAGCACAAAACCAACAGCCAAGCACGTTGTGATCAGGGCCTAGGCAAGTAATACAGTATAAATGGAAATCCTTATAAAGGTATTTGCATCCCACAAGTAATACAATTATTAACTTTTTCTGACATCGGTATGGAGCAAGAAAAAAGTTTCCCCAACGGGGTACTTGGCTTTAGTGAAGACTTTGGTTCTGAAACTCAAATATTTCAGTAGTCGGCTGACCATGACTTGTGAAATGCTTCTGCTTCGGGCACTGCACGGCAAGAAAGACTAAAGAAAATGGCGTTGGCTGCATGTTTTATATCCCTGACGACCTGACCTCATGGAAGAGGAGACAGCAACCGACGCAGGACCCAAGACTTTGGAATTCAGGCCGACTGAGGGCAACCTGCCAGCAGATTATCCAAATGTAATGACTGCAACAGTGAAACATGAACATCTATGCTACCTACAAGTTACTGAAAATGTTCCTCAAAGCTTAAATAATGGGCAAGACAACACTAATATTTGTCCTTTGTGTAATGTAGATAGAACGATATTGTCATTCATATGATATTTGTTTATACAACAGTCATAAAATTTCACATTTATCCAAATATCTCAAAAAACAAATGACAGAACTGCGTAGCCTTGTATGGAATCTCTCAGCTGGGTTAATAAAATGTTGATAATGTGGAGTAACAAGTGATTACCGATAATGTAAATTTACAAAATGAATATTTACTGCGAGTTATAAAGTCTACTTTAAGACTTGGAACCTAAAGAATACTACTACTGCAAAAATTAGTTTTTACCTAAGAGTTTGCCATTTATACTTCTTCAGTAACTCGTATGGTTTTGGAGATGGGGACTTTTTTTTTTATGACGACATAACTTTTTATATCAAAGAGATCAGGATACAACCATTGGAAGCTACAGTGCAAACCTCCAGAGGACCACTGGAGGAATTAAGTGCTTTAACAATGCAGCCCACATATTGGTTTAAACTGAAGTCACTGTCAACTACCACACCATGGTACTTTCAACACTTAGAGAAACCAGACTAAACTCTTTGTGATGGAAGGCTATGGTTGCCATCCTTTTGTTTGCTAAAGCATTCATCTCTTTTGTTTTCATTTAAAGAGTAGTCTACTGTGACTTAGCTACTTACAGAATACATTACAGTTGTTCTACAAGGCACTAGTAATATGTTTTATCACTCAATGCAAATTTAATGTTAAATCACCATAGCAGATGTAATATTTCCATAATTTCATATCATTCGTGAATACTAGCAGCATCCACATACTAGATACAGGTCCGGTAATACAACATGGGATGGCATCTTTCAGACGCGATACAAACTTTACAATCTGGCTATTCAGATGATGGTCATAAGGGCATTTCAAACAAAACAGCACAAACATTTCTACACTGATTACCTAGTCAGTTTTTCTACATCCCTGTGTGACCACAGCAATTAGGGATATTTACTACCTCTAGAGGAGACCACTGTATATGTTGGAAGGTGTTGACACTATATCCTTTGTGACCGAAAAATACCCTTCTCAAATATCAGTGAAGAATGCCTGGTCCATCCCTTCATATCTAAAGGTCAGACACTGCATTACCATCAACATAGACTGCTGCAATCCCAAGTACCAGCTCTTTTAAAATGGGCCTTCTTTTGCACCTGTAAAAACTGCACTCTCTAACCAAAGGCAGCTAATGCTATTAACAAAATACTGACTACTAGTAAAGCCAGCTTGCCTTTACGTACAAGTACTCTATCAACTGCCATTATCCCCCACACCAATGCCACATGTGACACCATAACAACATTGTAGACATGCAAAAAATGGTGCGTCAGTGTTGGTGGAACTTCCCTAGGAAGGCTTTTATTTTTTGGAATACAGTTATCTGTAATTTGTTAACTGTTGATATTGGATTACTAAATGTGTGTTGGCTTGTCAAAGGAGAGAGAGATTACATACAATATATGTAACTGAAATCATAACATCTTCATACAAAAATCCCACTTCAAGCAATTGCAACCCTCAAAAGCTCAACTTTAAAATGTCAGCAGCAATGTAATCAACAAATACAACGACAAATACCCAACAAAAGACTTGTTCCAGCTCATGTCTTTACATAATACTCTCCCCTACAATCCAGGAAAAACACCCATGCTCTACCATAGTCACATACTTAAAAAAAAGAAAAACACATATATACCTTAATTTCAAAAACATTATTTTATAATGCACATAAGTTATAACACATACCAGTTGAAGCAATAATATAAAACACCAACATACAAAAAGTCCTCTCTCATCCCAACACTCATTATCATTATGCACAATATTAACTGGCAACGCATTCCTACCTACTGCCCAGCAACATGCACTGCTCAACACAAATTACAATAAAAGCAATGTCTTTCGGCTTTTCCCAGTTAGGAGTCGCCACAGCGGAACTCCGGTCCGCTAATGATTAGCAGTGGATTTTTTTTTTTTTTACGGTGCCGAGTTGCCAGCCCGACACCCAACCATCAAAGAAGGCATACCCATTCGTGCACGTACCTACCTGCATGTCTTTCGATGTCATTCCACTGTGTGGAGGGCATGCAGACTCCACGCAGAAGGTGCTCCAGCAGAGAATCGAATGGGAGAACATCTTGCTGTGAGGCGACAACACAAATTACAACAAACAAAATAATTGCTAAAAATACAAACAGATTTTCTACCAAAATCTACAGCAGAACCTAGCACCTATCCTGAACAAATGCTATAAAGAGCTCTGAAAATGTATTTACATCAAAGCAGCAGTAAAACATGCTGCACCTACTCTTTGGCAAGCTCGCCCCATCAACATTAACAAAATCGTCACTTTCTCCAAATTCAGAATGCAACTCAAAAAGCACTTCTGCGTTGAACAGGAACATCTGGCTTAGATGAAGGATACATCACCTTACCTATATTCAGAGTCTTCTCCTCTCTCAAGATTCAATGAAGATTAGTTTCTAAAGTGGGTTAGTGTATATATTGTACATTGCACTGTGCTCATTCACCAGAATGTATATACACAGTTTTTTTATGTAAATCAGTCTGAACTATTCTCTTATTGCTTACGTTTCTGTATTTTTGTTTGTGAAATATTTTGTATTTCACTTAAGCTGATCCTGAAATTGGTCAATATTGATCAGTACACTATCCTGGTAAACAAATATAAATAAATAAAATAAAACTTACATAAATTTAATTTATTTATTTAACATTTGTTTACAAGGAAAGTCTGAATGGACATAGGTCCATTTTCAGTGGAGGCCAGGGGAGAAAAGCTCCACAAGAATTACAAACATTTAGTAAGCAAGAATTACATAATACATTCAGATAATATAGTATTATTACATCAGATTATATCATGTCAAACAGTAATATAGAAAATAACTAGACAAAGATTGTATCACATCAGTCATAAGCAATGAAAGAGAAAACTACTGCACAACAGTGAAGGCTGGACCATAACAGTTTAGTACTTTGAGAATATATAAAGCTCTACATATATTCTCAGAGATGTTTGAGTAGAATGCTAAGGCATTAAAGCAAGAATAGGCCAAGTACCTCTATGAGTAGCATTAGAGCTGTGGGGAGAGAGGTCTGGTGATGGTTGCCAAAGGGGAAATGAACAGTTACACAGTTTAGATTTAAGCAAGAAAGGCTTAGTGGTGTTTATCGGTAACTGATCGTATATCCAGGGGAAGGGAGAAATAACCAGCCCAGGCAAGTCACAAACCCAGGACCGTGTGCATTAGAGTCAGGGCAATGCACATGGAGCCAAATCAGCTCCAATAAATGCCCATTACCAATTGCAGAGGGTCCGGAGTTCATTTCATTGTTACCAGTGTAACAGTAACCAAACTACATAGATACCATGGCACTTTTCAGCATTAGAAAAGGTATCAAGATAACACACAAAACAATATGATTGTGCAATTAAAATGCCGAATTCCAAAGTTAGGCAATTCAATTGAAAGTCAACATAACAATGGTCAGAAATTTGGTTAAAACATCCAAAATGGAGAGATCTGCATTACCTAGATTCACATTCTTCAGAATAGACAGAACCAGTAAAAGTGCAGATGAGTGGTAATATTTGTAAACAGCTCAATAAATTCCTGTCTTCACACACAAAAACTTCCTTCCACTCAAGACGACTTCTGGCGTCAGTCAAGATAAGAAATCATAAACAACTACATGTTATTTGTAAAGATTTGAAAACTAAACATGCAATACGGTAGAAATACACCAGTTTTCTGGGGCACTTACCTTTGGAGATCTCAACATTCAATACAGATATGCAAGAAAACTTTAATATTAACCTACATGCCTCTGGATTCACTTACAAACCCCCCACAAGAACCTCAGAACTGGAAGAAAAAATCCTGTACACTGGACACTAAAAGTAACCGCAGAAATTTATTTTCAACATACTACCACCAACCAAGCCGAGTAACCATAATACATTCTTTGCAATTTAGAAAGGAAAAAAAAAAAATCAAACTCTAAACCTAGGACCAAAAGAACAAACTGGGATAAAACTGAATTAGAACTTGAAAAAGAACTAGAAAATATACACTGGAAATATTTACACAGAGCCCTCACAACTGGTATATTTCTAGAAATAATCAATAATGTCCTTCTTCCCTTATTATGTATTTATGCTCCAACAAGACTGGTACGAGAAGAGTTAGAGCTACCATAATAAATGACCAAATGGAAATAACAGCATAAACAAACTCAGACACCAATAATGATGAGACTTTATTCTCAAACAGATATAGTCAACAAACATCAAAAGCATTTAAAAAAAGACAGAAAAGTCCTACACCACCTTACAAAAACAAGTCTCTTTCTAAAATGCCATTAGTAAAATATTTGACATACCGAAAATATCACCACCCACTTTGACCTACCAACATTACTTGACACAGCCAATACTTTTACATGGTTCCTCAAATACATTACCAGGAAATATTAAAATGCTATCACCTACGCAGCCAGCAGGAGATTCCTGAAAAGGACACCCAGATTTTTACTTCCAGTTTAAATAAGAAAATTATCAAAGCTGAAAGATCATGGTTCACCCTCATTTAAATAACCTTCCCCTTAGTAATCATATCGCCTTTCATTGCCTACTCATTAATTCTACAACTCTGAACTCTAAACTTTGAGATGTCTGGCAGTTGGAGCACAGGACTAAGCTGCATCCTGTAACCAATGGTACAAGGTTTGATTTTGTCCACCTCCAATTCCCTGTTGTACAACTCAGCACAAGTCACATAACCAAACAGTGCTCATGGGTTGCCCCTCTGAAAAGGGACACTTATCTAGTGGACTTGCTTGTTAACAAATATATAAAACAAAAAAATGTTAACAGAAGCCTAAGAAAGGAAATCTCTGCATTTGAATGGAATAGTCCAAAGTCACACCACTTCTTAACTGTGAAGAAAAAAAACACAATTTGAAAATTACATATCAGTCGATATATTAAAGCCATCATCAAAGATATTAGAAGATTATTGTGCCTTTTTAGGCAATGTCCAGCAGACAAATCTTCCAACATAAAAGATCTGTCAAAAAGCATATTGAAGGTCATGCTGCTTAATTCTAGGAGCCGTAACCTGAAAATGCACTCACTGGAGGCTCTCCTAGCACTGGAAGATGCTGACATCTGTGCAGTCACAGAAACTTAGTTCAAGGCTGCAAAGAGCACCCCTGCCTTACCAGGCTACACACCTCATTCCACACATTCAGACCTCAATATGAAGTCAAGACCACCAAGGGTTTCAGAGTTTCTATTTTCATTAAAGACAACCACACCTCTAGACTGGTTTACAAGGTGTACTAGAACTTCTCCAGGTGCAACTGACAACTGGCAAGACACCCATCCAAGTTATAGCCACCTATAGACCCCCCCCCCTCCATGTGTCAGGACACCGGACACCCACTCCTCCTACCTGGACCTACTTGAGTCCATCAAGGCATCCCCCAACACCCTGATCCTTGGTGATTTCAGCTACCCCAGCATAAATTGGGTGAACCATTCTTGCTCTAATGCACTTACCCAATGATTCCTTGACTTCAATTCTAACGCAGTAGACCAGCTTGGCTCATTTCCCAAACTGGGAGATAGCATTCTAGACTTGGTTCTCACCAACATGGGTGACCGCTGCACCACCCCCATAGTAAGTTCTTCCCTGATAAGATCAGACTGTCTCATTCGAAGAGTCTATCCCATCCAACCCCCCCCCCCCCAGCGTAACCAGGCTAAAAAACTTCTTAAAAACTTTCTAAGGGAGGACATCAGTAGCTTCACACCACCGCTCCCCTCAAAGGATGCAGACAAATATGCTGAACAGTATGTCAGTGCAGTACACAAGCACCTGTACAACTGCATGGACTCTGCCATAACCAACAGAACTAAAACTTGCTCCTCAAGGAAACACAAACCTGTTTGGTGGACATCCTCTATCAACAGTCTTTACAACAAAAGGAAGAAACTGTTGTTCAAGGGTAAAAAGGCACAAATTCCCAATTGGAAAAACTCCCTCCTTGGCTTCAACAAGCAAATTAGATCTAGTGAAAACATCCAAAGCCATGTATGAATTAAAACTAGCCTCCAAAACAAAGGCGAACCACAAAGCCTTTTTCAGTTGCATCAGAAGCCTCCATGGCAAAGCCCAGTCTTGTTCCGAATGAGTTCTTAACAGTACCACTTGCATTGATCCTGTTGAATTAACTAGCCCGCTAGCAGATAGGCTCAGCGCAAACTTCACCCCCTGTCCCCTCCAAAGGCCCATTCGACATCCCTGATATTTGCCCCGTACCTCACATCTCCGTAGATCAAGTCTTAAGGGCCCTATCCAAGACAAAAAAGCACAGCTTCCATGAGACCTTATAGTATCCCAGGCTGTATTCTGAAACATCTCCAGCAAGAACTAGCCTCGCTATTGAGCGCCCTATTCAACCATAGCCTAAGTACAGGCTTCATTCCAGCAGAGTGGACAACTGCCATTGTCATGTCTTTGCACAAAGGTGGTGCCACTACTAACTCTGGAAACTATCGCCCCATTAGCTTGACAAGTCTGATCTGTAAGGCCATGGAGCATATTATTATGGATTTTATAAACAAGAATATAGGCAATTTCCAAGCACTCGACCCCACCCCAGTTCAGATTTGTCAAGGGCAGATATTGCCTGTTGGACCTGGTTGACTTTTTTGAGACAGTCACCAAGGCACTGGATGAGGGAAAGTCAGTACATATAGCTTATCTTGACTTGGCCAAAGCCTTTGACACAATTCCCCACTCGGGGATCATCAAAAAGCTAACAAAACTTGGCATAAATCCCTATCAGGTGGGTGGCCAACTGGCTCACTAACAGGACCCATAAAGTCAAAATAGGTGTCACCACCTCTGACAGCAGACCTGTCACTAATGGTGTCCCCCAGGGATCTATCATGGGACCCCTATTGTTTGGCATCTACTTCTCAGAGATCCAGGCAGAGAAAAAAGGCCTGTGGCTGACCAGGTTTGCAGACTACTGTAAGTTGGGTGCTGTCACTGACTCCCCAAATAATGTTAACATACTTCAAGACGGTCTCACAGCAACAAATGACCGGTGCCAAAGTCATGGCCTTAAGTTAAATACAAAAAAATGTATTGTCATACCATTCGGCAAAACCACATTAACGGTGACTCCCTAAGCACACAACCTGTGGTGAGAGACCTGGGTACACAAGTTGACAACAATCTCACATTTGACCATCATGTAGCAGCAGTGGTCAGAAAAGCCTTTTACTTGGTTCAACCTCATAAGTAAAGGGATTACATTCAGAAAAAAGGAGGTTATTACCTCTCTGTACTCCTCCCTCATTAGGCCAATAATTGAGTACAATGCCCCATTTGGTATGTACCTCTCCAAACACCTGCACCAACTGGAAAGGCCACAGAAATACCTCACAAAGAGAATCCATGGCCTCCAATACCTGTCCTATGTGGACAGGCTCAAATCACCATCACTCTACTCTGTATCGTACAGATTGCTCAGAGGTGATCTGTGCCTCACCTACAAGGCAATCTCAGACCCTGCTCTACTAGAGATGTTCCATATCCATGAGTCTAACTCCTTGTGTAGTACCTTATTAAAAGGCTTAAATCTAACATGTGACATTCATAAAACCTGCTGGAGAAACAGGTTGGTCTCCCACAAGGCCGGCCTTAGGCACAGGCGAACTAGGCAACCGCCTAGGGTGCCGTACAGGCCAGCCTAGTAAAGGGCGCAGTTTGTGTTCATTTATTTACTTATTTTTATTAATTTACTTTTCTTATTATGCGAACACATAAGAAAAGTACATTAATTAAAATGAATAAATAAACCATAGGGCGCTGGAATCGTAGGATGAGGGGGAGGGGTGAGTGCCCTCCCACTTTTATACCTGAAGTGTGATCAGGAGGCTTCCACTACCTTTAAAAGAAAACTACGGGATAATATCAATATTGTCTCGTATTAATTAAGTCTTTCCTCCCTAACATTTGATCTCTCTCATTCAAAATATAAACAAACTACAAAGTACTGTGCATTTTGCCTCGTTTTGCAGTTTTCCTTACAAGGAAAGCGGTACTCTAAGCCATGTTTTCTCCTTCCTTATTTTCACGTTACTTTAGTGCTGGATCAGACGCCCATCTCGATTGTTCATAACACCCATTGCTTTCTGTAGTCTGACACCCCCTCCTATGTTAATATTCAGACCAACCCATGATCTGCTATTCTATGTAAATAACTATCCCCTTCAGCAGTTTAGGAACCACTTTTATATTTGCAGTTCCTAAACGCATTTATTTCTGTGAAGGACAGCATGACTTTGCATGGCCACAGACTTTGTGTAATCTGTTCATACATAGCTGCAAAGTTGAAGTTTCCACAGACATTTAATTTAAATAAAGTTTTGGTGTAAGTACCCAACTTTCTTCATTAATAGGCAATGCTGCTTGCAATTCCGTTATCATAGATCGGACTTGCAGTTTATTTTGTTTACAGCAACAGAAAACATAGCTATGTATATTACTGCAAATACAGAGACTGAACAGCTCTGTCATTGTGATATGAAAAGTCATTTTTTTCCTTTGTTTCTAGTTGCAGAAATCAAACGGAAAGTACAATTGTGTACACTTAACATAAATGTAGATGTTAGAGTATATTCACTGTTGCAGTCATTACATTTGGGTAATCTGCTGGCAGGCTGTCCTCAGTCGGCCTGAATAACAAAGTCTTGGGTCCTGCGTTGGTTGCTGTCTCCTCTTCCATGACGTCAGGTCATCAGGGGTATAAAACATGCAGCCGACACCATTGTAATCATTTTTTCTTGCCCCAGAGGTCAGGTGCAAGAAATGGGGAGTAAAAAAAAAATATATATATATAACTATAAATATACAAATGCACTTTAGAACACATAAATTTACCTTCAACTAAAAGCAAACAGGAAAGAAAAGGTATAGAAAGGGGGCTGGCGGGTGGGTAATCCAGACTGCAACAGTGAATACACTCGAATATCTACATTTATGGTAAGTGTACACAACTGTACTATGTTCTTCATGTTTCACTGTTGCAGTCATTACATTTGAGGAGAATCCCAAAGCTATGGATGGGAGGATGGAACTAAAAGTACAGTTTTGTACCTACCATAAATGTAGATGTCCGATAGATATGCAACTGCAGTCATAACATATGGGTTGTCCTGCCTCAGGCAGCCCTCGGTCGGCCGGATTCCAAAGTCTGGGTCCGGCGTTGGCTGGTGTCACCTCCTCTCCGACGTCAGAGCGGCTGGAGTATAAAGGCATCGGCCGACGCTATCTTCTTCAGTGTTTCTTGCCCCAGATGCCAGGTGCCCTCCTAGGAAGGCTAAATTTGGTGAATGGATAAACAATTCCAGACATGCACAACAGTAATAAACAGATACACCCATAGGAGGTACCCCCAGCTAATAGGAAGGGGTAGTGGACCCATAAAGAAGGTTGCAGAGGGGTAGGAGGGTGGGAAAATCCGACTGCAGTTGCATATGTATCGGACATCTACATTTATGGTAGGTACAAAACTGTACTATGTCCTTCAAGAATGCAACTGCAGTCATAACATATGGGTTGAATACCATAGCCAAGCTGGGGGTGGATGGAACTAAGAAAGGGATGGTGTAGCTAAAATGCCCTGCAGGACTGCCGAAGCAAAGCCTGCTCAGGATCTGGAGTATAAGGGCAGGTTGTAGTGCTTGGTAAATGTATGCATGGAGCTCCATGTAGCAGCCTCTAGAATGTCCTTTGTAGCGACTCCCCCTAGGAAAGCTGTGGATGTGGCTATAGCTCTGGTGGAATGTGGCCGAATATTGGCTGGCACACCTTTTCCATGGAAAGAATAGCAGAATCTGATGCAGTGTCCAATCCATTTTGAAAAAGTTTGTTTGTAGATGGCTTTTCCTTGTACTCCAGCAGCATAGGCAACAAACAGTTGGTCAGACTTTCTGGTGGCCTTAGTTCTGTCCAAATAGTAACGCAGTTGCCTGTGTATGTCCAAAGTATGCAGCAGTTTTTCCCCCGTTTTGTGGATTGGGGAAGAAAGTAGGCAGGTGAATAGCTTGATTTAGAGATACCCTGGAAATTACTTTTGGCATGAATGTAGGATTGGTTCTTAGAGAAACTCTGTCCTGATGAAAAATGAGGAAGGGAGGTATTGCCATGAGTGCCTGTATCTCCGAGACTCTCCTTGCAGATGTGACTGCCAATAGAAAAGCCGTTTTCCATGATAGAAACTGCATTTCTGAAGTTGCTGCTGGCTCAAAAGGCGGAAGAGTTAATTTTTCCAAAACGAAATTGAGGTCCCATGCAGATACTGGCTGTTTTCTGGGAGGTTTGATATTCTTTATCCCTCTTAGGAACTGTCTTAGCAGAGGATGTGAAAACACAGGTGGATAACAATTGTATTTTGCTGAGATTGCTGAGGCGTGAATCTTTATAGAAGAATATGAGAGTCCAGTATGAAACATTTCTGCCAAGTATTCCAATATCTGAGGTATACTCAGTAATGTTGTATCCTGACCCCTGTTGGCATTCCAGATGATGAATCTCTTCCACTTGGCTGAATAGGTTTTTCTGGTGGAAGGTCTGCGTGCTTCCAGTAAGATCTCTTGAACTTTTTTGGAAAGAGAGATAGCGGAAGGAGTCATGGTAACCTCCAGGCTGTCAGATGCAATGTTTTCAGGTTTTGATGGACAGTCCTGTAATTGTGTTGTGTTAGAAGCAGGGGCCATAGGGGCAGAGGCCACGGTTTGGTCCGAGTTATGCTCAAGAGCAATGGGTACCAGTGTTGCCTTGGCCAGTCTGGAGCTATCAGAATGCCTGTTGATTGTTCTGCTTTGATCTTCAGTATCACCTTGGTCAGCAGAGGTAGAGGAGGGAATGCATAAATTTTTAGGGAATTCCAGCTGAAGGAGAGAACATCCATTTTCCAGGCTAGAGGATGGTGGGTCCTTGTGCAGAACTTTTCCAGGTGGCGATTCATGTGAGAAGCAAAGAGATCTACGTCCGGTCTTCCCCATGTCTTTGTTATTAGTGAGAAAATGTGAGGATGCAGCATCCATTCATGTGGATCCAAGAAATCTCTGCTCAGCTTGTCCGCCAGTACATTGTCCTTGCCTGGCACAAACTGGGATTGCAAATGTATCTTCAGACTCAGGGATTTTTCCCAGAGAATCATTGTTAGTCTGCAGAGGGGATAAGAATGAGTGCCTCCCTGCTTGTTTATATACCACATGACAGTGGTGTTGTCTATCCTTATTAGCAAATGTCTTTGTTGTAGTGATTTTTCGAAAGTCTCGATTGCATGTATCACTGCCAACATCTCTTTTTGGTTTATGTGCAGATGTCTTTCCCTTGGTGTCCATAGACCTTGAATGCATCTGCCCTCCATGTGCGCCCCCCATCCATGATCTGAGGCGTCTGTTGTAATCACTTGACCTGCTTGAGGTTTGTTGAAGGACATGCCTTTGTTTAACTGACTTGCTTGAGCCCACCACAAAAATTCTTTTTGCAGACATGGAATGAGTGGGATTATGTCCTCTAGGCTTTGGCTGTGTTGGGACCATAAGCTTTTTAAGTACCATTGCAGCTTTCTCATATGAAGTCTTGCCATAGGTATCAGAAGAATGCAGGATGCCATGAACCCCAGGGCCTGCAGGATTTTCCTTGCACTCAGCTGGGGGAGCTTTGCTAGGCCTTTGAAGTATTCTGGTAACTGCTGTTGTTTCTTGTCTGTGAGGTAGGCCATTTGAGTTTCTGTGTCCAGTTTGGCTCCTAGGAAAATAATCTGTTGGGATGGCAGTAGTCTTGACTTTTGAATGTTGACTGTGTATCCCAAGGCCTGCAGTAGTTGAATGACATAGTCCAAGTTTGCTATTAAGGTTTGTTTGTTGTCTGCTTGTATGAGGCAGTCGTCCAGGTAGGGGTATATTTGAATCCCCTGGAGTCTGCAGTGTGCCACTACTGATGCCAGGCATTTAGTGAACACTCTGGGCGCAGTAGATAAGCCAAACGGAAATGCTGAGAATTGATAATGCTCTGTCCCTGCAAGAAATCTGAGGTATCTTCTGCAGCTTTGTCTGATTGGGACATGCAGGTATGCCTCCTTGAGGTCCAGAGTGAACAGCCAAGACCCCTTGCCCAGCATGGGAAGGAGTTGCTGCAACGTCAGCATTTTGAACTTTGGCACAATGAGAAAAGTATTTAGAGTAGATAAGTCCAGTATAGGCCTCCATTTGCTTTCTTTTCTTGGAACAAGGAACAGTCTTGAATAAAATCCCTGGCCTTGTTCCTGAGGAGGAACCCTTTCTATTGCTTTTATACTTAACAGCTTTGAAACTTGAGTGAGTGCCTCTGCCCTTTGATGATGTGGCAGGTTTGGCATGCCTTGTCTTATTGGTAAAGTATGGAAGTGGAATCTGTAACCCTTGTCTATTAAATCCTTGGTTAAGATATGCCAGTTTTTTGAGAATAAGGATAATTTTCCGCCCAAAGGTGCTTCTCTTTGAGCCTTTGTAGGTGGTAGGAAAGTCAAGTCATTGTGATTGTCCTTGTGGTGCAGCTGGGCTGCCTGCGCCACTTCTTTGATTTGGAGGTTGCCATTGGCGGCCCCAGTAGGATCCTCGGTATTGCCCTCTACCTCGGGCATGCCTGTTTTTCCCCCTTTGAAACTTGTCAGAGTCTGGGAAGGACCAATTCTCTGAAGGCCAGTTTCTGCTGAACCTGGGTGGTTGAACCTGGAGGAAATCCTTGACCGTCTGTACCGACTTAGCTTTTTCCTCAATGGATTTCAACACATCTTGTGCATTAGCACCAAAAAGCTTCTGTTTTTCCAGAGGTGCATCAAGTAACTTTACTTTAACATGGTCTGGCAATGGCTGATCTGTTAACCAAGCATGTCTATGTATCACAGCCCCAGTCATGGCTACCCTACATGAAGCCTCCAATGCATCATAACCACACTGAAGAAAATGATTGTTAACCTGCTGAGTGTTATGTATATGATGCTGCAATGCTTTTCTATCAATAGGCTCAGGAGAGGCTAGCTTTTTCTGTAAATCATCCAGTAAAAAATCCTGGTACTGAAACATATGAAAAAGGCAGTTAAGTGACCTCATGGCTAGGGTGGTAGAGGTATAAACTTTTTTACCCCATCTCTCCAGGGACCTAGCTTCCCTGTCCGCTGGCAGTGGAAGTAGCCACTCCCTTGGGGCCCTGTGAAATAGTTTCTAGATCCACAGAGTGGGCCTTAAAGAGATGCTTGTGAGTGCCAGGGACCCTGTAATATCTGTCTGGCTTGACAGGAGCCGGGGGTAGAGTATCAGGGTTAGCACTGGAGTCAGAGAAAACATCATCCAAAACATCCATAACTGGAGGAATAGCTAAAGGTCTGTGCTGGGGAAGCTTGAGGAAGGTACATAGCCTTTTCCTGGAATCAGAGAATTCCTGACCCTGCCATTTAAAATGTTCCCTCATCGAGTGCAGGACTTCAAACGAGAAATCCTATGGAGGGGAGGCAGAAGGAATTGATTCCTCTGCATCAGAGTCCTCATAGGCCTGGAAGGATTCTTCTTTGGTATCGGAATGCTCAGAATCCCCCGAGGCTTCATCTGAAGAGAGGTTGTCAGCCTGCTCAGTTCTTGGCCTTTTCTCTGCAGGTGGCTGAGAACCTCTGTCTGGGTGAGGCTGAGACCCCCTAATAAGGGAAATAAGATCTGCAGCAAGAGGCATGATCTGTTTATCAGAAGAAGGGGCCAGAGTAGTAGGTTTAGGATGGGCCTTGGCCTGGCTGGCGGCCTTAGCACGTGCAAAGGCCTTGATGGACATGGATACAGGAGGCCTAGCAGCCCCACGTGCAGGAGTAACCTTGTCTACAGGAATGGTGTCGGGTAGATCCAGAACTTCGGTTTCTGGAGGAAAATCAACAACCGGCACTGGAGAGGTCTCAGAGACCAAAGGACGCGTTAACGCTGTGTTGTCGGCCTGGAGCGGTTGAATTACCGCCTCCGAAGGGACCGAAGCACTAGCGGAGGATTTAGGAGTTGCATCGGTGGAGGACGCGGGCCGAGGATGTCGGTCCCGGTCCTTACGTTTTTTGGTAGATTGAGTTGTCGGTTGATCCGACGGCATAATATACATGAAAGATTCACCGAAAAAGTCTTCGGCAAATTCTGCCCGGCGCCTGAGAGTGCGCTTATTAAAGCAAGCACAGGCAGCACAGGCCGAGACGTCGTGGTCTGGGCCCAGGCAAGGGAGGCAGTAAGAATGGAAGTCCTTATGAGGTATTTGTTTACCACAAGACAAACTACTATTAACTTTCTCAAGTTGTTCTGACATTGGCTGAGGCAAGAAAAAATGTTCCCCAACGGGGTACTTAGCTTTTAGATGACTTCGGTACTGAAAACACAGGAGATGACCGACCGGCACTTGCGAACTGCTTCTGCTTCGGGCACCGCGCGGCAAGAAAGACTGAAGAAGATGGCGTCGGCCGATGCCTTTATACTCCAGCCGCTCTGACGTCGGAGAGGAGGCGACACCAGCCGACGCCGGAGCCAGACTTTGGAATCCGGCCGACCGAGGGCTGCCTGAGGCAGGACAACCCATATGTTATGACTGCAGTTGCATTCTTGAAGGACATCAGCATTAGGAGCAGCTATAAACGCCCTGCAGGACTGCAGTGGCAAAGCCTGCCCTGGATTTAGAAAAGAGAGGTAAATGGTAATGCTTTGTGAACGTATGAAATGAGCTCCAAGTAGCAGCTTCTAGAATGTCTCTAGTAGGGATCCCTCTGAGAAAAGCTGCTGAAGTAGAGGCAGCCCTGATGGAATGGGATCTGATCCCCTTGGGCACAGGTTTACCATGGTGCAAGTAACAAACGAATGCAATGGCTTATCCATTTAGAAATAGTCTGCTTTGATATAGCCTTCCCCTCTGATCCTGCAGCAAATGCCACCAGTAGTTGCTCAGACTTTTAGAGATTTTGTCCTGTTTAAGTAGAATCTTAGTGGTCTGTGTACATCCAATGAATTCAGAATCCGCTCCCCCTTGTTCTGCGGATTTGGGAAGAAAGTTGGCAGGGGAATGGTCTGGTTAAGAGCCACACTGGATACCACCTTAAGCATAAAAGAGGGATTGGTCCCGAGGACCACCCTGTCTGGGTAAAAAATAATGAAAGGCTCCACTGCCATGAGAGCCTGTAGTTCTGAAACCCTTCTAGCTGAAGTGACTGCCAAAAGAATGGCAGTCTTCCAAGAAAGAAATTTTATATCTGCAGTAGCTGCTGGTTCAAAAGGAGGAAGGGTGAGTTTTTCCAGCACAAAATTGAGGTCCCATGCAGGAGTTGGCACTCTCCTGGGAGGCATTAAATTTTTGGCCCCTCCGAGGTACTGTTTTAGCAGGGGATGAGAAAAGAGGGGAGGCTCTGTGTTGTAATGAGCTGAGATGGCAGAGGCATGGATTTTTATTGAAGAAAAAGATAGGCCCTTGTGAAGCATCTCAGTTAAGTATTGCAAAATATGAGGAATATTGGGCTTTGCTGTGTCTATTCATTGTGCTTGATTCCTCTCTTCCATTTATCAGCATAAGGATTTTCTAGTACTAGGCCTTCTGGCCTCCAAAATGACATCCATCACAGGTTTACTGACAGATGTGGTTGGTGAAATTAGTTGATTAGCCATGCTGCAAGATTCAGAGTTTGGGCAGAGTGTGCAGAATTTGATAGTTCTGCTGAGACAATAGGTGAGGTGTTTGAGGCAAGTAACACGGAGGAAGGTGTGACATATTCCTTAGAAGTGGGTATCAGTGTTGGCAAGGCCAGTCCGGAGCAATTAGAATCATTTTTGTTTTTTTCTGTCTGACTTTTAGTAAGACCTTGGTTAGTAGAGGCAGAGGGGGAAAGGCATAGACTGATAGGTTTTTCCAGCTGAAGGACAGAGCATCCACGTTCCATGCTTTTTTGTGATGAGTTCTTGTGCAGAATTTGCCCAACTGATAACTTTGGGAAGAGGCAAATAGATCTATGTCTGGGCTCCCCCATTTTTGGGAAGAGGCAAATAGATCTATGTCTGGGCTCCCCCATTTTTGTGTTAACATGCTGAAGATTTGTGGATCCAGTTTCCATTCGTGCAGGTCCATAAGATTTCTGCTTAGGTCGTCTGCCAGAGTATTTTGCTTTCCTGGCAGGAACTGAGCTTGAGGATGTATTTGGTAAGTTAAGGCTGTGTTCCACAAGGCCATGGCTAGTCTGCAAAGGGGGTAGCATGGCTAGTCTGCAAAAATGGTAGGAGTGGGTACCCCCCCTGTTTATGTACCACATAACTGTGGTGTTGTCCGTCTTTATCAGTAGTTGTTCTGGATGAAGGAAGTCCTTGAAGGCTGTCAGAGCATTCTGAACAGCTAGCATTTCTTTCTGGTTGATATGTAGATGTATTTGGTTTGAGCTCAATTTGCTCTGAATACATCTCCCTGCCAGGTGGGCCCCCCAAGCATAGTCTGATGCATCTGTAGTTAGGGTTTGGGTGGCAGGGGGTAGAATGAATGACAGTCCCTTGTTTTGGTGACATGTCTCTGCCCACCAAAGAAACTCCTATTGCAGGCAGGGAATGAGAAGAATCATTGTTTCCAGGCTGTGACAATGTTGACTCCATAAGCTTTTTAGATACCATTGAAGTTAACTGATATGCAGTCTCGCATATGGAATTAGTAGAATGCAGGAGGCCATGAACCCCAAAGCCTGCAGAATTTATCTTGCAGATAGCTGGGTTTTTGTTGCCATTTGTTTGAAGTATGTTGTCAATTGAATTTGTTTGTCTGGAGTGAGGTAAACCATCTGGGCAGTTGTATTCAAGCTTGCACCCAGGAATGTTATTATTTGAGAGGGTACCAGTTGTGATTTCTTTTCGTTTATGGTGTACCCTAGGCATGCTAGAAGCCTTTTTACAAACGCCAGATGTTGAAGAAGAGTGTTCTTGTCCTCTGCCAGAATGAGACAATCATCCAGATAAGGATAAAATTTGAATGTTTCTCTGTCTGCAGAATGCAATTACTGGTGTCAGGCACTTTGTAAAGACCCTGGGTGCAGTAGATAAGCTAAAGGGCAGTGCAGAGAATTGGTAGTGCAAAAAGCCTGCTTTGAAGCGGAGGTATCTTCTGCAAGATTCCCTTATTGGGATATGCAGGTATGCCTCTTAAGTCTAGAGTTACCAACCAGGCATTCTTGCCTAGCATAGGCAGTAGCTGTTGTAAAGCAAAAACAAAATCACAGTTCCACACAACGCGAATGCAAACTTCTTTTACTAATGGAATATCAAAACAAAACTTTCGGATAAAACAATCCATCAGTGTTACAACTGTAAGGAACTCAATACTATTATATATATATACACATATATATATATATATATATATATATATATATATATATACACACACATATATATACATATACACACACACGCACACACACACGCACACACGCACACACACACACACGCACACACACACACACACACAAAATCATCACATGACACAGCCATCCTATCACAACAGATAATTACAAAGTTTGTTAAAACCACTCAATTATTAAAATTTGCTATTACAAGGTTATAAAATTATATACACACACACACATAATATTAAACAATATTCCTCTGTCTTAGTTTTAAAATTGGTTTAATTGTAAAGTACAGTTTTGTACCTACCATAAATGTAGATGTTCGAAGATCCACATTGCTGCAGTCCTAACATATGGGTAGTCCGCTGTCCTCGGTCGGCCCGAATACCAAAGTATTAGGCTGACGTCGGTCAAGGCGCTTAGAACTGACATCAGGACGTCAGGGTATAAAAGCGCATGACCGACGTCATATCCTCAGTCTTTTCTTGCCCCAGATGTCAGAAGGCCCCAAAAAGAAAGGCCATAGCCAAAAAACAGAAAAGAACATTCAACCACCCCTATATTAACAATATATACAATATTTACAAAATTTACAATGCAAACCAGACAACCACCCCAAACTCAAACTATAGAGGGGAAGGAGGGAGGGTTAACTGGACTGCAGCAATGTGGATCTTCGAACATCTACATTTATGGTAGGTACAAAACTGTACTATGTTCTTCATCTCACATTGCTGCAGTCCTTACATATGGGTAGAATCCCAAAGCAGAGGTAAGGGAGGTTGGCAAAACTATAAAGCATTAGGAGCTGCCAAAATGCCCTGTAGAATTGCAGTGGCAAAACCAGCCCTAGATTTAGAGTAAAGTGGAAGGTGATAATGCTTGGAAAAAGTATGCACTGAACTCCAAGTAGCTGCTTCCAAAATATCCTTAGTAGCCACCCCCCTTAAAAAGGCTGTAGAAGTGGCAGTAGCCCTAGTGGAATGAGGCCTGATCCCAGCTGGAACCTCTTTACCATGATGGGAGTAACAGAATGCAATACAAAAACCAATCCACTTAGAAATAGTTTGTTTTGAAATAGGTTTGCCCTGAGAACCCAAAGCAAAAGAAACAAACAACTGCTGAGACTGCCTGAACCCTTTAGTTCTGCTCAAATAATAACGCAACTGCCTGTGTATATCCAAAGTGTGCAAAATCTTTTCCCCTTTATTTTGGGGGTTTGCATAAAACGTAGGCAAATGAATAGTTTGGTTTAAAGCCACACTAGAAACCACTTTAGGCATAAAGGAAGGGTTAGTACGCAAAGATACTCTATCCTTATGGAAAATTAAGAAAGGCTCAACTGCCATAAGGGCCTGTAATTCAGAAACCCTTCTCGCAGAGGTAATAGCCAACAAAAATGCAGTCTTCCATGATAAATATTTCAATTCGGCAGTAGCTGCAGGCTCAAAAGGTTGTAGAGTGAGTTTCTCCAACACAAAATTGAGATCCCAAGCAGGAGTAGGAGCTCTACGTGGGGGTCTTATATTCTTTGCCCCTCTAAGGAATTGCTTAAACAAAGGATGAGAAAATAATGGTGGATCACAGTCATAGTGAGCAGAAATGGCTGCAGCATGAACCTTAATAGAGGAGAAGGACAAACCTTTGTCCAATAACTCAGTAAGGTATTGAAGAGAAACACTTAAATTAGGATTGGAAACATCAAAGTCCTTTGCTGTACACCAAATTAAAAATCTCCTCCATTTATCAGCGTAAACTTTCCTTGTACTAGGCCTTCTGGCCTCCAAAATAACATTCAGAACTTGTTGTGGTAACTGAGACCCTCCAGGGTCTAGAACAGAATATGCCAGGCTGGTAGATGCAGAGACTAAAGTTTGACATTGAGTAAGCAACTGTTCTCCTGAGACAGCAGGTGTGGAATCGAAGGCAAAGGCCATGGAGGCTCTCGTACCAAACTCCTTAGTAATGGGTACCAGTGCTGTCGAGGCCAATCCGGAGCTATTAAAATCATAGTTGGCTTGTCCTGTCTGACCTTTAGGAGTACCTTTGGGAGAAGAGGCAGAGGTGGAAAGGCATAGACGTGAAGATTTCTCCAACTGAATGACAGAGCATCCACTTTCCAAGCTGTGGGATGAAACCTTTTTGTGCAAAACTTTGGCAACTGGTAGTTTAGTGGAGAAGCGAACAGATCTATGTCTGGAGTTCCCCATAACACTGTCAATTTTTGAAATACATGAGGATCCAATTTCCACTCGTGGGGATCCATTATTTGTCTGCTCAACACATCTGCTAAGGAGTTCTGTGCTCCTGGCAGAAACCTTGCCTGAAGATTCAACTGTAAACGGAGAGCCGTCTCCCACAAAAGCATTGCTTGTCTGCATAGAGGGTAAGAATGTGTCCCCCCTTGCTTGTTGATGTACCACATGACAGTTGTGTTGTCTGTTTGAATCAACACCTGCCCTGGAAGAAGTAAATCCTTGAAAGCCATCAATGCAAACTGGACTGCTAACATCTCCTTCAAGTTGATATGTAAATGTTGAAGTCTGGCAGGCCACGTGTCTTGTACCCATTTTCCATTTACATGAGCTCCCCATGCTTTGTCTGAGGCATCTGTCGTTAGAATCTGACTCGCCTCTGGTCGGGTCACAGAGAGTCCCTTGTTTAGGTGACATTCCTGAGCCCACCACAAAAATTTGTTTTGAATGCAAGGTATTATCTGAATGACAGTGTCCAGGTCTTGGCAGTGCTGCGTCCATACATTTTTGAGATACCATTGTAGCTTCCTCATATGCAGTTTGGCATTGGGAAGTACCAGAATACAAGATGCCATGAACCCCAAGGCTTGAAGGACTGTCCTTGCAGTCAGCCTGGACTGACGAGACAATTGATGGAAATACAGAGAAAGATTCTTTTGTTTGTCCGGGGTCAAAAAGGCCATCTGGGCTGCTGTGTTCAGTCTCACACCCAGAAAGCACATGTCCTGAGAGGGTACTAGACTGGACTTTATTTCGTTCACAGAATACCCCAGGCATCTTAACACTGCCATCACATACTGTAGATGTTGAAGAAGTTCGTCCTTTTCTTGAGCCAGAATCAGGCAATCATCCAAATAAGGATAAATCTGTATTCCTTTTAGCCTTAAGAAGGCTACCACTGGAGCCAGAACCTTTGTGAACACTCTGGGCGCAGTAGATAAGCCAAAGGGCAATGCAGAGAACTGATAATGAAAAGTCCCAGCCCGAAAACGCAGATATTTCCTGCAACTGGGCCTGATAGGAACATGCAGGTAAGCCTCTTTGAGATCCAGAGTCACCATCCAGTGATCTTTGCCTAGCAGAGGTAAAAGCTGTTGTAACGTCAACATTTTGAACTTTGGAATGTCCAGATATGTGTTGAGGATAGATAAATCCAAAATTGGTCTCCACGTGTTCCCTTTCTTTGGTACTAGAAACAGGCGAGAATAAAATCCTAGGCCCACTTCTGACAAGAGGGACCGGTTGTATAGCTCCTATTTGAAGTAGTTGAGAAATCTGTTTGTGAGCCTCCAGTCTTTGCTGAGGAGGAACGTCTGGCATGCCTTTGAAAGGAGGCAAGGTATGGAAATAAAACTTGTAACCTTGGTTTATGATATCCAATACCCATTTGTCCTGGGTAACTAAAAGCCAATTTTCCTTGAAAAGTGCCAACCTTCCTCCCAAAGGTGCTGCCAGGCAAGAAGGATCTGGCAGCTGAAAGAGTAGGTCATTGGGCCTGTTTACGAAAGGACTGGCCCCTGCCCTCACTTGATGATTGTGCAGGTGAACTCCATGGTCTAGGCCTGAAGGTACTCTGAGCTCTGCCCCTACCACGCCTAGATCTACCCCTAGACTGAGAATCAGAGGAAGGATACGTCCACCCCTTAGTAGGCCAATTCCTACTAAACTTCGGAGGCTGAACCTGCAAAAAATCCTTAACAGTCTGCATAGATTTAGCCTTGTCTTCCATTTTTTTCAAGACTGACTCCACCGGAGGACCAAACAACACTTCAGACTGTAAAGGGGCATCCAAAATCCTTGTCTTAACATGGTCAGATAAATTCTGATCCTTAAGCCAGGCGTGCCTGCGAAGCACTGAACCAGTGGCAGCCACCCTAGAAGAAGCCTGCAAAGCATCAAAACCACACTGCAAAGAATGCTTTCCCACCTGTTCAGAGACATGTACCAAATCTTGTAACTCTTTACACTCAATTCCTTCTGCCAGAGCATCCACCTTTGATTTCAACTGAGAAAGAAGGAAATTCTGATATTTCAACATATGAAATTGACAATTCAAAGCTCTCATTGCCAAGGTTGAAGAGGTATAAACCTTTTTTCCCCATCTATCCAAAGCTCTAGCCTCTTTATCTAGAGGGACTGGATTCTTTACAACAGAGGCCCTAACACCCTTAGGTCCCTGGCTAATAGTTTCTGGATCCGCCCTGGGACTCTTATAGAGATATTTATGAGCTTCAGGCATCCTGTAATACCTATCAGGCTTAACTGGAGCAGGAGGCAGAGAATCAGGATTAAGGGAAGCCTCTGAAAACACATCTTGCACAACATCCAGAACAGGGGGAATAGCTAAGGGCCTATGCTGGGGTAAAAACAAAAATTCCCTTAGCCTTTTCCGTGAATCAGAGAAGTCCTGACCTTCCCACTTAAAATGTTCCCTCATAGAATGAAGTGTCTCTGAAAAAGAAAAATCCTCTGGTGGTGAAGCAGAAGGAGTGGAATCTTCTGCATCAGAATCAGAGTAAGGAGTGAATCCCTGCATGTCTTCAGCCGAAGACTCTGAATCATCTGAAGCTTGTTCAAAACTTTCCAACTCTGGCTCTACCCTAGGCCTCTTATCAGGAGGGGGCATAGAACCTCTAATCAGAGTAATCAAATCTTCTGCCATCTTAAGCATGTGCTTCTTAGGTACAGACCCCGCAGAACTAGGACTGACATCACAACCGAAGACAAACCTGACCTGCCTCTGGAAGAAACCTTGGAAACAGAAGGAGAGGGCCTAACCACCCTGGGAAGGGAAGGGAGTACAGTAATCTGAGAAGCCCCCTCAGCCTGACCTGCCTCATGAGAGGCCACATCCTGCAAAATCAAAGTCTCCCCCTGAGACTCCAGAGAAGCCTCCGTCGGTACCACCGGTTCCACTGAAACCTCTAAAGAACCGGCGTCCGGAACGGACGACTCGTCCTGCCTAGGTTTAACCGCTTTGTCTTTGCGCTTCTTCATGGAAGCGGGCGTCGGAGTATCCGACGGCATATTATAATTGCACCGCTTGCCGAAGACTAGCCTAGCACAATCCAATCTTCGCTTAATAGTGCGTTTATTAAACCTAGCACAAAAGCGACACCCGACTACGTCGTGCTCAGGCCCCAAACAAGGAATACACAAGGAATGATAATCCCTATGCGGTATCTGTTTCCCACAAGAAATACAATTATTCACTTTTTCTGACATCCGGTAATAAACTGAGGCAAGAAAAAAACAAAATATTCCCAACGGGTACTTAGCCAACTTGGATTCGGTCTGAAACTCGAACTCGAAAATTTCAGAACGCAACGGCACTTGCAACGCTGCTTCTGCATCGGACCATGCGGCAAAAAAGACTGAGGATATGACGTCGGTCATGCGCTTTTATACCCTGACGTCCTGATGTCAGTTCTAAGCGCCTTGACCGACGTCAGCCTAATACTTTGGTATTCGGGCCGACCGAGGACAGCGGACTACCCATATGTAAGGACTGCAGCAATGTGAGATGAAGAACATCATGCTTATTTATACCCGGAAAAACATCTGCTTGTAAGCGTATAATCCATTCATATTCCTTCACATCTAGCCTGTTAATAATATCACCACGCCATATTAGGTTTCAAAATTTCTATTACTCTAAAGATGAAATCATGGCCAGTGCCCTACTCTAAAATATGTTTCACTAATGAATTACTCTCAATCCCTCTATGTATACCAGATTTGTGCTCCATAACTCTATCACATAGTCTTCTGGAGCATTTACCCACGTAGAATGCTGAACTGACTGTGCAGGTCGCTAAATATACTACTAAAGATGTGTTACAGGTAGCAGTACAAGTGAAAGAATAATTTCTTTTTGTAACCGGATGTAAGAAATCTGTCAGTTGACAGATATTCATACAACATGAACAATTATAACATGGTACTGTCCCTCTTGTGTTAAAACTGATGCTCTTTTGGTCGATTAAAGTGAAAATCTTTACAACATAAAGATTGTTTTAAGTTTCCTGAATTTTTATAGCAAAACAAAGGTTTTTCTGTTAACCATATTTTGTGTCCTGGGATAGAACTAAGTATATCCCAATTCTCTCAAATAATATTTTTTATGTTCTCAGTTACTCTACTATATGTCATGGCATATCTTAATGGTTGAGGTTTACGTAACTTACTAGTATCTACCATGTTACGGGAATCTGAGAAATATGGTTTGGCAACACTTTCTCTCAGTGATATGATATCATGCTTGGTGCTACTTAGCTGATTAACATCATATCCTCTAACCTGAAAATCATTTGTTATTTCTTCCATCTGTTGAACACATTTCTCTATTTTTGTATTTAACCTACTGACCCTCATATATTGACTCTTAGGTACACTTTTAAATAAATGTCTAGCATGCATACTATTCGATAACCACAACAGTCAGGAAATCTCAAGACATCTGCAACAACTGGAAAGGCCACAGAAATACCTCACTAAAATAATCACAGGCCTAAAGCAGATGCCCTACGCTGTCCGCCTTAAAAAACTCCAGCTATACTCTGTACGCTGTCCACCTTAAAAAAACTCCAGCTATACTCTGTCGCATATCGTCTACTCAGAGGCGATCTTTGCTTAACATACAAGGCCATGTCAAACCCAGAGCTGTTGGACATGCTACACTTAAAGAAATCCCAATCCCTCAGAGCCACACGCTCCAGGGATCTAAACCTTGTCATCACAATAAACAAAACATGTTGGAGGGATAGGTTCCTGACCCAGAGACTCCCCAGACTCTGGAATAGATTGCCCATACATGTCAAGCAGAGTGCCTCCTTTGTCCTCTTCAAAAGGAACCTTGACGATTGGATGGGAGAAAGGAAATTCACCCCAGGGATCACGTCAGTTGGCCTGCTAGACAGAGGTCCAGGGAAGTAAATAGTGTGGAAAGAAATAGCCAGGGAATTGTTATGGCTAGGCTTGTATAGGCCCTAGGGCTGATAGGTTCATAGGTTGGTACTAGGCTATGTACATATTTATTGGTATTCATTTCTTTATGTATACTCGTATCTAGTTCACCTCCAGCCAATGTGACACATACATCCAGATATTTCAAATTTCAGAACGTCTGTTTGCTCTAAAAATATTTTAAAGTCCTGCAACTCGCTTTCATTGCCACCCCAAACAAGAAAAATATCCACAAAACGCGAATAAAAAAGTATTTTATATGCATAGATGTTTGCATCGCCACAGACATTCGTCTCCTCCCATTTGCTTAGAGTTAAGTTGGCGTAGGTGTTAGCTACTGCCGTGCCCATAGCTACACCAGAACATTGATGGTATATTTCACCATTAAAAATAAAGATGTTATTCTCCAAGATAAGTTCTAGCATTTCACACAGAGTGGATACTTCTCTTATTGTATTTTTTTCATTCTCATCCAAAAGCTCCCTTATTTGATCAACACCATTTGCATTCGGAATTACAGTAAATAAAGATTTTATGTCTAAAGTGGCAAGCAAGACATTAGAATCTGAACCACTACTCCACCATTCATATAATTTTTACTATGAGATAGAATTCTGGAGCACAAATCTGATATACGAAGAGGGACCGAGTGTAATTCAATAGCGAAACATATTTTTGAACAGGGCACTGGCCATGATTTCATCTTTAGAGTAATAGAAATTTTGAAACCTAATATATGGCGTGGTGATATAATTAACAGGCTAGATGTAAAAACACTTGCAAGCGGATGTTTTTCCGGGTATAAATAAGCATGTTAAAATTAAACCAATTTTAAAATTAAGACAGAGGAATATTGTATAATATTATGTGCATATATATAATTTTATAACCTTATAATAGGAAATTTAATAACCAAATGGTTTTAACAAACTTTGTAATTATCTGCTGAGATAGGATGGCTGTGTCATGTGATGATTTTAAGTATGTGTATATATACTGAGTATTGAGTTCTTTACAATTGTAACACTGATGAAGGAATGTTTTATCCGAAAGCTTTGTTTTGATATTCCAGCAGTAAAAGAAGTTTGCATTCGTGTTGTGTGGAACTGTGATTTGTTTTTGCTTAAATAATTTGTCTAGCATTTCTCACTTTACCGAGCTGCCTGCCTTTCCTTTTTTCTTTCAGTAGCTGTTGTAAAGTCTGAATTTTGAATTTTGGAATGTCCAGGAACGTGTTTAGAATTGATAAGTCCAGAATTGGACGCCATGATTTGTCTTTTCTGGGTGCCAGGAAAAGCCTTGAATAAAATCATTGTCCTTTTTCCTTTTCTGGTACTGGTTGAATAGCTCCCATATCCATGAGGGACATGACTTGTTTCTGGGCCTCCGCCCACTGGTTTGGTGGCAGATCTGGCCATCCGTTTGGAATTGGCAACATGTGGAAATGAAATCCGTACCTCTGGGATACTATGTTTAATACCCACTTGTCCTGGGTAATTAAATGCCAATTTTGAGCATGAAGTTTTCCCCCCAAGGGGCCTGCCAAAAGATAAGTGCTTGGAGATGGCAGAGGAAAGTCATTGAGACTTTTTATTGTAGGGTTGTGCTTTGTTACCTACTGATTTGGAGGTGGAGGCACCCCATTGCTTTGACGTGTAAGATCCTTGTGATTGACATCTGGAGCCTTTGGAGCACCTGGGTTTGCCCTGAGTGGCTCTGTTGGACACAGGAAAAGACCAATTCTTAGTAGGCCAGTGCCTACTGAACCTGGGTGGCTGCACTTGCAAGAAATCTTTTACAGTTTGCAAAGATTTAGTTTTGTCTTCCATTTTCTCTAAAACCTCTTCTGCCTTATTACCAGACTGTCATGCTGTAAAGGAGCAGCCAACAATTTAGCTTTAACATGATCAGGCAGAATTTGCTCCTTGAGCCAGGCATGCCTTCTTATCACAGATCCAGTTAAGGCGGCCCTGCAAGAGGCCTCCAAGGAATCAAAACCACACTGCAAAGTACGCTTTCCAACCTGTTCTGCTGAATGCAATAAATCCTGTAACTCTATTTTCCACACAATCAGAAATCAACATCATTTTCTGTTTCAGTAAGCCCATAACATGCTGTTGATATTTAAGCATATGAAACTGGCAGTTTAAAGCCCTGATTGCCAAGGTTGCAGACGTATAAACCTACTTTCCTCATCTATCCAGCACCCTGGAATCTCTTTCAGAAGGGGTAGGATTTTGGGCTGTAGAAGCCTTAACACCCTTGGGACCCTGAGAAATAGTCTCGGGATCAGCAGCAGGATTTTTGAAAAGAAATTAGTGGGAGTCAGGAACCCTGTAATACCTGTCTGGCTTACTAGGAGCCGGAGGCAGGGAATCAGGAGCCATGCTCTATTCCGAGAACACATCATCAACAATGTCTAATACAGGAGGTATTGCCAAAGGCCTATGCTGAGGAAGAAGAAGAAAATCCCAAAGCCTCTTTTACGATTCCAAGAAGTCCTGACTCTCCCAGTGAAAATGTCCCCTTAAAGTATGCAAAGTCTCTCCAAAAGAGTAATCCTCAGGAGGAGAAGCAGAAGGGATGGATTCCTCTGCATCTGAGTCCTCATATGGTGGAATAGAAAATTCCTGATCAGAAGAGGAAACAGAAGAAATGGAAACCTGATCTGAAGATTCATAATTAGTGCCTTGCCTAGTGCTCTTAGCAGGGGGGGGGGGTCAAGGTAATTAAATCCTCAGCCATTTTGATAATTTGTTTTTTAGGGATAGGGGCCTGAGCACGATGCTCATGCATCGGTTTTTTAGACATAGAAGTTGGTTTTGGCCTTGTTTTTGAAGGAGTCTGTTTAATATACAAATGTTGAGGCCTGAAAATACCCACAGAAGCCGGTGCCTGCTCAGCGGCTCCGGACCCATCCAAGGGAGACGTATCCACGGGTTCAATACTTGCAAAATCTCGCGGCATACCAGACTCCGAATGGGTCTCGGTAGAGGCCTGCGACTCAAAAGTAGCGGTATCAGGGGCTGTGAATGCACCTCACTGAGTACTGGCGAACCAGTGACTGGCTTAGGAGAAGCTTCGTCATCAGTTTTGGACCTCAACGGTCTCTGTCTTTTTCCTTGTGTTTGTGAACTCCGGTAGTCGGATTGCTAACCGACGACATTTCAGGGTAGTTAAATCTTGAACCAAAATATTTAGAAGCAAAAATATACCGATGCTTAATAGTGCGTTGGTTAAATTTAGCACAAAACCGACAGTAAGGCACATTGTGATCAGGGCCTAGACAAGGAATACAGTACAAATGAAAATCCTTATGAGGTATTTGCTTCCCAAAAGTAATGATATTATTAACTTTTACTGAAATCAGTAAGGAGCAAGAAAAAGTTTTCACAACGGGGTACTTTAGCTTTAGTTTGAAGACTTCGGTTCTGAAACTTGAAAATGAAAATTTCAGGAGTCAGCCGACCGGCACTTGCAAACTGCTTCTGCTTCAGGCACCACGCGGCAAGAAAGACTGATTAAAATGACGTCGGCTGCATGTTTTATACCCCTGATGATCTGACTTCATGGAAGAGGAGACCGCAACCGACGCAGGACCCAAGACTTATGGATTCACTTCATAATCTCGAAATACTGAAACATTGAATTTCAGTATCTCAAAACTATGAAACAGAATAGTACAGTTGTGTGCACTTACCATAAATGTAGATGTTAGAGTGTCTTCACTGTTGCAGTCATGACTGTAGGGTTCTCCCCTGCTGGCAGGCAGTCCTCGGGTCGGCCAGAATCCCAAAGTCTGGATCCGGCGTCGGCTGTTCAGCCATGCTCCCTGACGTCAGAGCGCCAGGAGTACAAAGCTGACAGCAGACGCCATGTTCTCCAGTTTTTCTTGCCCCAGATGTCAGGAGTCCCAAAATGAGTAAGGTCCCATACCCTTTGCAAATACACCTCAGAAGAATGGAGAAAAAAGGGACCACACAAGTAAAAATAAGAGGGGACAGGAGGGAGGGAAACCCAGACTGCAACAGTGAAGACACTCGAACATCTACATTTATGGTAAGTGTACACAACTGTACTATGTTCATCGTGTTTCACTGTTGCAGTCATGACTGCAGGGTAGAATCCCAAAGCAGAATAAAAGGGAGGTGGTCAAAGAAGAAGGGGCGGCTAAAAGGCCCTGCAAGACTGCAGAAGCAAAGCCTGCCCTAGACTTAGAGTAGAGAAGTAGATTGTAGTGCTTTGAAAAAGTATGCACTGAACTCCAAGTTGCAGCTTCCAAAATGTCTTTGGTAGGAACTCCACTGAGGAAGGCAGCTGAAGTGGCAGTAGCTCTGGTGGAATGAGTCCGTATACTCCCTGGGATTTGCTTTCCATGGTGTGAATAACAAAATCTGATTCCATGAGCAATTCATTTAGAAATGGTCTGTTTTGAAATGGCTTTACCTTGGGAACTTGAAGTATAAGAAATAAACAATTGCTCTGATTTCCTGATGTCCTTGGTTCTGTCCAGGTAAAAACATAGTTGTCTGTGTACATCCAAGGAATGCAAGATCCTTTTCCCTTTATTTTGAGGAGTGGGGAAAAAGTTGGCAAGTGAATAGGTCGATTTAAAGCCACTTTGGAAACCACTTTAGGCATGAAAGTAGGATTAGTCCTTAAAGACACCCTGTCTTGATGAAAAATAATATAAGGTTCCACAGCCATAAGTGCTTGCAGCTCTGAAACTCTCCTGGCAGAGGTCAGAACTAACAGGATGGCTGTTTTCCAAGATAAAACCTTGATGTCAGAAGTGGCAGCAGGCTCAAAAGGAGGTAAGGTGAGTTTTTCCAAAACATAATTGAGATCTCAAGCAGGATGGGAGGAGATCTAGGGGGCCTTAAGTTCTTAGCTCCTCTGAGAAACTGTCTCATGAGCTGGTGGGAAAAGATTAGAGGGTCTGTATTATAATGAGCAGAAATAGCAGAGGCATGTATCTTAATGGAAGAGAAAGAGAGACCCTTATATAAGAGATCTGTCAGGTAAAGTAAAATCAAAGGAATGTTAGGAAGAAGAGGATCAGAATCCTGAGCCTGCATCCAGGAACAAAATCTCTTCCATTTTCTTGCATAAGATTTTCTAGTGCTAGGACGTCTGGCTTCTAAGATGACATCCATAACCTGCTTGAGTAGGAGAGAATGAATCAAAGACCCTGGATTAACCAGGCCGCCAGGCTGACGGTTCTGACATGGGAGTGTAGAACCTGACCCTGGTGTTGGGACAGAAGGTTCGGAGTCTGTGGTAAAACCCAAGGGGGGGTCCAGACATAGGTTTTTCAGAGTTGGCTACCAAAACTGTAGAGGCCAATTTGGGGCCAGCAAGATTATCATCTTGGGCTTGTCCTGTTTGATCTTTAATAATACCCGTGGAAGAAGAGGAAGAGGCAGAAAGGCATATCCTGAGAGGTTTCTCCAACTGAATGATAGTGCATCCACTTTCCAAGCTTGTTCGTGGAAAGTCCTGGTGCAAAAAATCTGTAGTTGATGACTGAGGTGGGATGCAAAGAGGTCTAGGTGAGGACATCCCCAGACTGCTGTTATCATCTTGAATATTTCAGTGTCTAGCATCCACTCGTGTGGGTCCGAAAGGTTTCTGCTCAGACTGTCTGCCAGGAAGTTTTGCTTCCCTGGTAGAAACTGAGCTTGAAGGTCCAGATTGCAAGCTAGAGCTGTGTTCCACAGATCTATGGCTAGTCTGCAAAGGGGGTAGGAATGAGATCCCCCTTGCTTGTTTATGTACCACATAACTGTGGTGTTGTCTGTCCATATCAGTAGTTGTCCTGGTTGCAGAAGATTCCTGAAGGCCAACAGAGCTTTCTGAACAGCTAACATTTCCTTTAATATGCAGGTGCTTCTGATCTTTTGTCCAAAAGCCCTGCAGACAGTTGTCCTGAAAATGGGCTCCCCATGCATAATCTGAGGCATCCGTGGTTAGTATCGGAGTGGCAGGAGGCAGACAGAAGGGTTTTCCTTTGTTTAGAGTACATGCCTTGGACCACCAAAGGAATTCCTTTTGAAGACAAGGCAGGACGGAGATCAGTATGTCTAAACTGTGACAATGCTGAGACAATACACTTTTTAGGTACTACTGTATTTTCCTCATATGTAGTCTTGCATATGGTATGAGAAAGATGCAGGAGGCCATGTAACCCAAAGCCTGCAGGAATCTCCTTGCAGATAGCCGAGTTAAAGTTGCCAAGGTTTTGAAAGTTGCAGCCAGCTGTAACTGTTTTTCGTATGTCAGAAATGCCATCTGGGCTGTTGTGTTTAAAGAAGCGCCCAGAAAAGTTATCTGTTGTGAGGGTGTCAAATTTGAATTTATGTTTACAGTGAATCCCAGGAACTTGAGAAGATTCTGAACAAACTGTAGATGCTGGAGTAAGACATCCTTGCTGTCTGCCTGAGTAAGACAGTCGTCCAGATAAGGGTAAATTTGAATTCCCTTGAGTCTGCAATAAGCTACTACTGGAGCCAGGCATTTGGTGAAGACCCTGGGCGCAGTAGACAATCCAAAGGGCAGCGCAGAGAATTGAAAGTGCCTCGATCCGGCTTGAACCTGAGGTATTTTCTGCATTCCTGCCTGATGGGAATGTGTAAATATGCCTCCTTTAAATCCAAAGTTACCATCCATGCATTTTTGGTCAGCATTGGAAGTAGCTGCTGTACAGTAAGCATCTTGAATTTTGGTATCTCTAGAAAAGTGTTCAAGACTGACGGATCCAGAATGGGTCTCCAAGAATTTTGCTTCCTGGGGACTAGAAAGAGCCTTGAGTAAAAACCTTGTCCCATCTCTGAAAGTGGAACTAGTTCTATGGCTTTCATAGCCAAAAGAGCTTCCACCTGGTTTAAGACCTCTGTCCATTGATGTTTTGGAAGATCTGGCCATCCGCTTGGGCTTGGTAGGGTATGAAAATGGAATCTGTAACCTCTTGAAACCACATCCAGAACCCACTTGTCTTGGGTTATACGAGTCCAATTTAGGTGAAAAAGAGAAAGTTTTCCTCTGAGAGGGGCTTCCAGGCAAGAAGTTCCTGCAGCCCAACAGAGGGAGTCATTGAGTCTGTTTTCCTATGAGCTTGCGACCTGTCCTCTTCTCCCCTAGGGGTGGAAGCAGTCCATTGTCTTGGTCTATAAGAGGCTTGTGTTTGAGGCCTTCCTTGGGAGCATCTGTATCTACCCCTCTGAGGCCTGTCTGAATTGGGAAAGGACCAATTTTTTGTAGGCCAATTCCTACTAAATCTGGGTGGCTGTACTTGTAAGAAATCTTTAACTGTTTGCATGGATTTTGCCTTGTCCTCCATCTTTTTAATCACCCCTCAGCTTTAGATCCAAACAAACATTATGCTGAACAGGAGCATCCAATAATTTAGCTATTACTTGATCTGGCAAACTTTGTTCCTTTAACCATGCATGCCTTCTAATTACTGTGCCAGAGGCAGCAGCCCTACAAGAAGCCTCCAAGGCATCAAATCCACAGTGTAAACCATGCTTCCCAACTTGTTCAGTGGCATGCATTAAGTCATGTAATTCCTTATCATCTGCACAGGCGGAAATGGAAGATAGCTTTTGTTTTAAAACAGACAGGAGAAATTGCTGGTATTTCCGCATATGAAACTGACAGTTTAAAGCCCTAATAGATAAAGCAGCAGAAGTGTACACTTTTTTGCCCCATCTTTCTAAAGATCTGGAATCCTTCTCAGTGGGAATGAGGTTTTTAGCAGAAGCGGCCTCAACTCCCTTAGGACCCTGAGAAATGGTTTCAGGGTCAGCAGTAGGGTTCTTGTATAAAAACTGGTGGGAATCAGGAACCCTGTAATATCTGTCAGGCTTAACAGGAGCTGGAGGAAGAGAGTCAGGGGTTAAGTTAGCCTCCGAAAAAGTATCATCCACAATATCCAAAATAGGAGGAATAGCCAGGGGTCTATGTTGGGGAAGAAGAAAATCCCTTAGTCTTTTCTTAGATTCCGAATACTCCTGTCCTTCCCAGTGGAAATGTTCCCTCATTTCATGCAAAGTTTCCCCAAAAGAGAAATCCTCAGGGGGAGAAGCTGAAGGAATGGATTCCTCAGCATCAGAATCCTCATAAGGAGGGAAAGAATATTCCTGGTCAGAAGAAGAAACTGAAGAAACAGAAGCCAGATCAGAGGAGTCATAATAAACTTCCTGCCTAGGCCTTTTATCTGGAGGGGGATGTGAACCCCTAATCATAGTAAGTCCTCCGCCATCTTGAGTAACTGTTTCTGTGACTTGGGAGCCGGATCAGAAGAGGCCTGTGTTGCAGTCTTAGATTTGGAAGGAGTCTTTGCCTTTGTCTTTGGCTTTGCCTTTATTAGAAGCTGAGTAGGCCTGAAAACCCCTTCGGAAGCCGGTACCTGCACAGCGGCTCCGGACCCATCCAAAGGAGCATTGTCCGAAGGTCTTGCCACAGAAATATTCAAAGGCCTAGTTGGCTCCTCGTGGGAGTCTGTTTCGGCCATCGGTTCCGAAATGGCTGACGACAGGGGCTGCAAAAGTGCCTCACTGACGGCCGAACCTGAAGCTGGCTCTGCTTGTACGATATCATCTGATTTGGACCTCGGAGGCCTGTCTTTGTCCTTGCGTCGTTTGTGAACTCCAGTAGCCGGAACCGTATCAGACGACATTTTGTAATTAAAACGCCTACCGAAGTAATGAAATGCAAAATCGGACCTTCGTTTAATTGTACGTTGATTGAATCTAGCACAAAACCGACAACTAGCTACGTCGTGGTCATGGCCTAAGCAAGGAATACAGTAAGAATGAAAATCCTTATGAGGTATTTGCTTCCCACATGAAATACAATTATTAACTTTTTCTGACATCGGACTGGAGCAAGAAAAAGTTTCCCCAACGAGGCACTTAGCTTTGAGTAGGAGAAGAAAGTCTTCGGACTGAAGTTTATTCAGAAAAGATTGTCAGGAGTCAGCCGACCGGCACTTGTGAACTGCTATCACCGCACGGCAAGAAAGACTGGAGAACATGGCGTCGGCTGTCAGCTTTGTACTCCTGGCGCTCTGACGTCAGGGAGCATGGCTGAACAGCCGACGCCGGACCCAGACTTTGGAATTCTGGCCGACCGAGGACTGCCTGCCGGCAGGGGAAAACCCTACAGTCATGACTGCAACAGTGAAACACGATGAACAACCACAAAACACTGAAACTACAAAACCAGAGCCCAAAACTGCAAAATTCAAAACACCGAACAAACCGCATACACTACACCATATATACACCACAACACCCACACCATATATACATTACAACATAAACAAAAACTACACACATAAGCAAAGGGGACATGCCCCCCTGCACACCCCCCCCCACTTACATATACTAACTCCGAGATCGCACAAACAGGAAACAAAAGCAAACTCACACATATACATTCTCTAGTCCCACACACACACATCAAACATATCAGCACACTCAAACACACTCTAACCCCCACTCAAATCCCTTACAAAACACTCACCTGACAAAAACACCTAGATCCACACACGACACCGCGCACCATAAACACACAATCCCAGACATCACGTAGCGTAAGGCCATAACTTTCGCTATTTTAAACATTTGAGTTTATAGTCTCGAGATACTGAAATTCGACATTTCAGTATTTCGAGATTATAAACTGCTCCCATATATTCTTCTTCTTTCGGCTTTTCCCGGTTAGCGATTGCCACAGCGGATCATCTGTCCACTCATGATTGGCAGTAGAGTTTTTAGGTGTCGAGTTGCCAGCCCAGCACCCAACCTTCCACAGAAGGAACACACACGCACACACCTAGGGCCAATTTAGAGTGTCCAATCCACCTACTGCATGTCTTTGGGATGTGGGAGGAAACCGGAGCACGCAGAGGAAACCCACGTGATCACAGGGAGGACATGCAGACTCCACACAGAAGGCACCTCAGCCAAGAATCAAATCAGAGAACCCTTGCTGTGAGGTGGCAACGCTAACTGCTGCACTATCATGGCCACCCAAACAGCTCCTATATTTTATATATATATATATATATATATATATATATATATATATATACACACACACACACACACACACACACACATATATATATATATCTATATATATATCTATATCTATATATATATCTATATATATATATATATATATATATATATACATACATACATACATACACACACACACACATATACATATACACACACATACATACATTGCACACACACAGACACAGAATATATTTAAAAACACAAGTTTAGCGAGACTTTTTGCACACTTCACTTGACTAAAGAGATAGAGTAACTATCTCTTCATATTTGCCAAGTATTTGGTGTACATAAGCAAGTATACTTTGTACATTTCTTCATTCTTTTTATATGCGGTTTATGCTTTATAATTTACACATTTCAGAACCTCAATTGGCTCTCTCAATACTTTGGTGTTCAGAAAAGAATCAACACATTAGTTAAGCAATAACCCACGGGCTAGGTGCGGGCAATGCTGGATTAATCCACGGTTGGCTCGCCCTCATGACCAAAACCAACAGCGGTGCTGGTTGGACTGGCCAATCAGCATGCTCATTTTTGAATATTAATGGCCAGTCAATGTATTATATGCAATTAACTATACATTCATATCACTTAAGCAAGCTTCTGGCCCCATGGCATTCAAGAAGTTTGACTGCCATAACCCAATTGTTTCCTAATCACCCTAAACAAAACGAGGAGATTCTTCGGCTAAGGTAATGAAGCACTTCTAATCTTACAAGATGCTGTATAATGTACCGTCAGTTTCTTTTCTCCATAGAATCAACTACATTCACTTGAAATGTATGAATTCTAAACAAGATAGCTAATATAATTACATAATCTTAGCACATTTACATAATCCTTGACAGGGCCAGCCTTAGCCGAAATGGTGCCTTAGGCGAAATAGTGCTCCGACGCCCCTTAAGCCCCACCCACACCACGCATGAAACACCCCTATTTGAGCCACACTCACTGGTTCATTCCCCAAGAAAGCCACTCCAGTCATTTCCTTAAATTATTTAAATGCTTAGGAACAAAAAGATACCTTGTAATGTAGTTAAACTGCAGCTACCTTTGCATATGTATTTTCTACTTGAAATAGCAGAGCCAGATCATGGTCAAATAGGGTCCTAGAAAGGGTAATGGCCTGCCACCCCAGAGCAGCCTCTCCTGCAGCAACCCCCAGCAGCAGCCCCCTCCTCAGCCATTCCAGTGTTCCATTATTCGGTTATCTCACCAGTTACCATGCATACTGTTCTATTTGCCTCTACAATGATTACAGATATTGAAATAAAATAGCACAAACACAGACAGCCATTTGCTAAATAATACAGTCTCACAATGAAAACAGACTTAGCATGAGCAGTACAGTTCTCTGCCCTTAAAACTCACATTCATTGAAATGGCAAAACTCACGTTCATTGAAAAGGCATGAAAACCCACATTCATAGAAATGCATCTGGTTGGTGGAGAATTAAGTCTGGACGGTTTTCAAAACAGACTCCTTACACACATTTTTTAGGGCCATGCATACATGTATTTATTCTTTAATTCACTTTCCTAATTGTATTTAATTACATTCCTTGCATAATATAGCACCACTTGTTAGAAAATAGGTTTTAAATTTGCAGTTTTAAACATTCTTTTAATAAGCAAACAAACAAAATGTATGAACCAATAACTACCCATTCCAGAAAATTTCAATAATAAAAGGCCACTCAAGACTTCTATCATTACAATCCACCAATATTATTCCACACGCACAATCTCTGCAGAAGTAAAATCATCTGAATTCCACATTAAAGAAATCTGCAACTAATGAAGAGGATGCTACTGGCAAACAACTTTATATATCAATATTATCTACAAATTCAGAGCCTGCTGCCCTTAAAACAATTAATTGCCTATATTACACTACAAACTGGTAAGTTGGTAATATTGCAGTGGGAAATGACTAACAAGTTCAAGGACATACTCAGGAGTGTAGAACCCCTATCCCCCCCCCCCTTATAATGCACCAAATAATCCACAATCATATGGGCACTGCATATCAGCACTCCATCTGCATGATGTGGTAGGGGAATCCACAGCCTTCTGCACCAAAAGCAATTATACCACTAACACTGCTTTCAGATTTTACAACACAGTGCGCCATCTGATAAACAAAAAAACAGCTAGTTGCACACTGAAAACATTTACACTTGTTACAGTGTGTTAAATTTGTAGATATGAACATTTTTCCAGTAATTAATGTAACAATGTATGACCCAATAATGACAAAACTGCCCATTTCAAAACATTTTAACCATAAAATGCCCCTCAAACTTACTCAAACAACATCAGTCAGTAAGCACAATCTCTGCAGAAGAAAAATTCATCTGAATAACTCGACATTAAAGAGATTTGTAACTAATGAAGATGCTATTACTGGCAAAGAACTTTACATTTCACTATTCCATCTACAAATTCAGTGCTTGCCGCCCTTGAATTAATTGCCTATGTTGCATTAAAGAAAAAATGGTACCCTGGTAATATTGCAATAGAGAATGACTGAGAAACAGACCTGTTCATAGTTACTAGGCATCTTAAACAAATGACAGACAACTAAGGAATGCAGAACCTCTTTCCTCTCTTAAAATGCAACAAATAATTGACAACTAGGACATTACATACCATGCCTCCATACCTCTCAATCTCTTAGCACACGAAACCTAAACAAAGCTTAAAATAATGGGGGGGGGGGGTGCAAAGGCCTCCAAACAGGGGCAGATTATAAATATTGCTCTTATAGACTTAGAAAGTTGTTAGAATAACAGCAATCGTCTTAGCATGCATTTTCTAAAGGAAATAAAGGCTGAAAATCAAATGTATGACATTTAGTTATTTAAATCCTCACTAATTTGCCAGAAAAAAACACAAATTTTATGAGGAATAGGTCAAACATGAGAGGCAAAAGTCTGGACAGTTGAGAGGTATGCTTACCTCTCAACCTCTTAGTGCAAGAAATCTGGACAAAGTCTAACATGATGTAGATGCAATGGCCGAAAAAGTAGGGATAGATTTTAAATATTGCACTTTTGTAACTTAGAAAGTAGATTTTTTTGATCTACAAAAACACTAACATAAAACTGCTTAGCTTAAGATCATTTTTACATTAAAATGGCCCACAAAAAAAATGTAAACTTGTATAAAAAAAAGTAAACACAACCACACTGATCTTTTAAATAAATAAATATATATACATTTTATATATATATATATATATATATATATATATATATATATATATATATTGTGTGTGTGTGTATATATATATATATATATATATATATATATGCACATATACATATACATATATATACACACACACACACCTTTCAACCTCAGAGCAAGAAATCTGGACAAAGGCACAAATAACAGGGGACAAAGGTCCAAAAATAGGGACATTTTTAAATATTGCTCTTACAGCCTTAAAACATTAATACAATAAAAGGTTTTACACCAACATAAATTTTCTGAATGGTATGAAGCCTAAAACTCAAATGTCTGTCAATGTTTTCCGACTTAAGTTCTCAATGATTTACCAGAAAAACGACAATTTTAAGAGTAACAGACCAAAATATGAGGCAAACATCTAGACATTTCACAAAAATCTGTACAGTTGAGAGGTATAAATACATACATACATATATATATATATATATATATATATATATATATATATATATGAAAATCATTATTTTAGGTGACTAAGTGGTAAATCAAAGAACTACAAAATTTGAGGACAGTTGAGAGGTATGTTGCACACAAGCAGCTGCTCTCTCTCACATAGCAACACACACACATACACACCTACTCTCTCACACAAAGAGCAGTATTGACACTAACTTATGAAGCTGCATGAATATCACCATTTCATAAATTAATGCCGATGCCTATACTGTATTTGCGGTAGTGCTGATCGCCGGAGCGCTTATTGTGTGGAGTGATTTTGTAGTAATTGCATCAAGCTATAGTTTTAGCAATCAGCTTGCTACAATGACAAACAGTGTGTGAATCAGAGATTAAATGTTATTAGGGACATATAACAAGAACATGAAATAAGCAACCTTCCAGCCATTTTGTACACAAAGTGCTGACTTCTAAATAGACTCATAATTGCAAAGTGAAGATATTACAACACTCTGCTGCAGTTCCATTTGATTTCTGCAACTAGAAACAAAGGAAAAAAAATGATTTTGGTACTTACACTGAAACTTTATTTAAATTAAATATCTCTGGGAACTTCAGCTTTGCAGCTATGTATGAACAGATTACACAAAATCTGTGGCCATGCAAAGTCATGCTGTCCTTCACAGAAATAAATGCGTTTAGGAATTGCAAATATAAAAGTGGTTCCTAAACTGTTGAAGGGGATAGTTATTTACATAGAATAGCAGATCATGGTTTGGTCTGAATATTAACATAGGAGGGGGTGTCAGACTACAGAAAGCAATGGGCGTTGTGAGCAAATCGAGATGGGCATCTGATCCAGCACTAAAGTAACGTGAAAATAAGGAAGGAGAAAACACGGCTTCTAAGGAAAACTGCAAAATGAGGAAAAATGCACAGTACTTTGTAGTTCGCTTATATTTTGAATGGGTGAGATCAAATGTTAGGGAGGAAAAACTTGATTAATAAAAGACAATATTGATATGATCCCATAGTTGTCCTTTAAAGGTAGTGGAAGCCTCCTGATCACAATGCAGGTATAAAAGTGGGAGGGCACTCGCCCCTCCCCCTATGATTCCGGCATCCTGTGGTTTATTTATTCATTTTAATGAATGTACTTTTCTTATTATGTATTCGCATAATAAGAAAAGTAAATTAAATTAAAATAAATAAATAAATGAACACAAAACTGCACTCTTTACTAGGCTGGCCTGTACGGCGCCATAGGCAGTTGCCTAGTTTGCCTATGCCTAAGGCCAGCCGTGATCCTTGATTAAATTTAAATTCACAGACTTGACATGTATGGGCATTTGTGAAAATTGCATATGCCCCCAACACCACTTTTTATATATTCTCATTTCAAATTCATTCAAAGTCATATAAAGAGTAAACATTCATAAAAGTGAAAAAAAAAACACTTTCTTCATGAACCTTTAAATCACAGAGACAAAGTAAAAAGAAGTTATGTACTCATCATAATGTTCCATGTTTGTTGTCCACCTCACCGTTCATTCTTACAATGATGGGTTCGGAGCTGATCCTCGGCTCCAACTCTGCCAACTACTTAACTGAAAGTCTCAAACTTGGCTCGTGGCAAGAAGGTATCCCACAATGCAGTGGTGTAATTACCCAGATCTTGTTTGCTGCTAATACTGAACATGTACACTATATACATATCTACAAACATATACATATAAACATGTATCCAAGTCCATACCATATGTACTGGAAGGAGAAACATGCTGAGACAAAAAACTCCTGATAGTAGTAAAAAATATACCAGGTCTACAAGGAGTCTTTGGCAGGGGGGAGGAAGGAGGGTTCGTAAAAATGAACGGCGAAATGGACAACAAATATGGAACGTTATGGTCAGTACATAACTTCTTTATGTTTTTTCCTGTCTCGCCTTCATTCTTACAATGATGGGACAGCGTCCCTAGCACCTTTTCCCTGGGTGGCTCACGGAAGTACACCTTTAAGCACCGTAGAACCAAAGGATGCCCTGTCCCTGGTTGCCAAATCCACTTTGTAATGAGTGATAAATGTATGTGGAGTAGACCAAGTAGCTGCTGCATAATTATCTATGCGAATTCTGGCTTGAAAAGCAGATGACGTAGCCATTGCTCTAGTGGAATGAGCCTTCACTTTGAAAGGTAAACCTTTGTGATTTGAGGTATAGACGAATGTAATACAATTTGAAAGCCAATTGGAAAGAGTAGTTTTGAGATTGAGGATGCTTTTGTGCATCAAAGAAGGATACAAATAACTGGCCAGATTTTATGAAGTCTTTGGTTCTATGCAAATATAATCTGAGTTGTCTATGCACATCCAGTTGATGTAATTTGTACTCTGCCTTGTTGCTATGATTAGGAAAGAACACTGGAAGTTCTATGGATTTTGTTTATGTTGTTTGGAGAAGGGACTTTAGGTAGAAAGGATGGGTTTGTACTTTGGATATCCTATCCTTATGAAAAATCAAATATGGTGGTTTAATAAGAAAGAACTTGCAATTCTGACACCCTTCTAGCAGAAGTTATAGCCACTAGAAACAAGGTCTTCCAGGAAAGGAACATGAGGTCTGAAGATGAAGAGGGCTCTAAGGGAAGCAACGTGAGAGGAGACTAAACAAAATTTAGAACCCAAGGAGAAGGGGGTTCCTTAAAGGGAGGTCTTAATAAGGAAGCACCTTTTAAGAAGGCTCTACACAACCTATGTGACATTAAGTTGGAAGTAGAATCACCAATATGAAAATTTTAAATTGCAGCAAGTTGAACTTTGATGGTTGCTGTAGCTGAGCATTGTTGAAACAGTTCTGCCAAAAATTCCAAAATAGAATGAATAGATGCAGAGAAAGGATCAATGCTCCTATCTTGAGCCCAAAGAGAAAACCTCTTCCATTTACTAGAATACAGCTTTCGAGTGGAAGCTTTGTGCGAGGACATTAAGCTATGTCTAACCACAGGAGTAAAATTGTGAAGCCTGACTAAATTGGAAAGTGGAGCAGGGTCCAGAATCCAGGGCTTCTCCTGAAGGTGAGGCCAAAGGAAGAGGAACCAAACCCAAATTTGGCGAGGCCAGTAAGGAGCAATGAGAATTATCCTGCTTCCTGAACATTGTGCTTTCTGAATTACTCTGGGTATGAGGGAAAATGGAAAAAAGGCATACAGAAGTCCCAAGGGCCAATCGTGAGCAAGAGCAACTCTCGGTGTCTCCCCTGCAGGGGGGATTAGGGTAAAGTAGTTGCTGCACTTGGCATTCATGGGAGTGGCAAAGAAATCTCAGCAAGGCTGTCCTCATGTTTGGAAAATCATTTCCGCTACATTGTGATTGACAGACCACTCATGAGGCATTCGGTTTGCTCTGCTCAGCTTGTCCGCTATCACATTGGACTTCCCCGGAATGTGCATTGTGATTAGAAAGCACTGGGAAGAAACTGCCCATTGCCATACTCTTAGGGCTTCTCGACAAAGGGGGTAAGATCTGGTTTCCTCCTGCTTGTTTATGTACCAAACCACAGACATATTGTCTGACTGAATCGTAATAATCCCTAGAGGAAGAGAGTCTTGAAGTGCTTGCAACACAAGAAGCACTGCTCCCATCTCTAGAACATTTATATGCACGTGAGCTTCATGTTCTTGCCATGTATCTTGGACTGTTCTTCCCAGATAATGCCCCCCCCCCCCACCCATCTCTAGAAAATTTATATGCACGTGAGCTTCATGTTCTTGCCATGTACCTTGGACTGTTCTTCCCAGATAATGTCCCCCCCCCCCTATCTGGGAAGCATCTGTGGTCACTGTAGCTATTGGTTGAAGTGGAACAAAGGGTCTGCCTATTGTCACGATTGGAGTCTATCCACCATCTGAAGTCATTCTTGCAAGATTCTGTTATTCTGATCAGATGAGACATTGGAAGCTCTTGAAGTGACCATTGGGAAAATAATAGCCATTGAGGGATCCTCATGGGCATTCTGGCAAGAGGGACCAGTGTAATAGTGGAGGCCATTGTTCCTAATAATCTTAGAATTATCATTGCTTTCACTTTGTTCTTGGAAAGGAGGTGAAGTATCTGCTGTCTGAGTGCTATAACGGTTGGAAGACATGCTACCATAGATGAAGTGTCCAGATCTGCGCCTATGAATGTAATATGCTGACAAAGCAGATTTTTGAAAATTTACTGTAATACCCAGCTAATTGCATATGTCCAAAGTTAGGTCCCTGATGTGTAGAAGTAGATGCTTGGTGGTGGCAGATAGCAGCCAGTCGTCTAGACAGGGAAACACACAGCATCCTAGACGTCTCAAGTGAGCCATGACTACTGCCATACATTTGGCGAAAACACTGGGGGCTGTAGTGAGACCAAAAGGCACAGCTCTGAACTGGTAATGGTTGGCTCCCAGCCGGAACCTTAAGTACCTTCTCAATGTCCTGTCCATTTTTATGTGGTAGTAAGCATCTTGAAGGTCTATTGAGCACATCCAATTGTCTTTCCCTAAAAAGGGAAGTATAGACTGCAGTGTCACCATTCAGAACTTTGACTTCTTGACAGATTCATTTAACTTGCTTAGGTCTAATATGGGCCTCCAGTCCCCTGTTCTTTTCGGCACCAAAAAGAATCTTGCGTAAGTTCCGAATCCTATTTGGTCTGTGAGGAATTTTTGGATGACTTTTGTGGAGCAACTTTTGAATCTCTATAGTTGCTTGTTCCCTTAGACTGGGTGGAACATCTGGGATTGTTTTGGTCTGTGGAACAGGTTTGGAAAAAGGGATGGAGTACTCTCTGAATATTACATTTAGTACTCATTTGTGACATTTTGCCAGGCTTCTGGGTACACTGATAAACGTCCCCTGACTGCCTCCAGGGCGCTGAATAAGGGCGTCCATGAATGGAATCGGAATCACCCTGATTTTGCGGGCCCCCTGTGCCTCTGTGGTGGCGTCTACTGTTATCACCTCCCCCTCTGCCCCTGGGGAAGGTATCACTCCGTGTGTCTTGGAAAAATCTCTGGGATGTTTTGAACCACATCTTCTGCTCTTATGACCTTTAGGATAAGGTCTTGAAGGTACAGAAAAACGTACTCCAATGGCAGAGAGAGTTTTCCCTTCCTGCTTGCACTGGGTTAGTGTGTCTTTTACTTTGGGTCCAAAGAGTGAGGAACCATCAAAAGGGGCTTTAGTACAGGTAGACTTAAAGGGCTCTGCAAAATTGCACAAGCATTTTCAGGAGCGTCTCCCAAGGGAAACTCCAGAACCTGCTGCCTTGCTCGCTTTATCTGCTGCATATGATATGAGCCTCATGGAGGAGTTGACAATGGAATTTAAGGTGGACAGCTGGGAGGAGACCTTCTCATTCACCCCCGCAGCTAATAAACCTTGTAGAGAATCTCCTACCTCTTTCAGGAGATTTCCTTGTAGCCTCGTAAAATGGGATAAGTAGTTCAGCGATCGCAGTGAGAAAGTCGCTGAAGAAAAGATACGCTTCCAATATCTGTCCATCTTTCGAGAGTATTCAGAGGGTGAACAGATCAGAAGTCTCTGCAAGTTCCTTTTTGGCGGCTGCTGCCACCACCATAGCATCTATGGGTACTCCCTTTGTTAGAAATTCCTTGCCCGAAGGAGCTGACAAAAATTTGTTTGGCCTCCGAGGGACCAGTTCCGTAGCATTGGGCGACTCCCACGCCTTTTGACTAATCAGGTCCATTACTTCATCAAAAGGTGGAGACACCCAGGGGGCTGAAGGGTGAGACCCAAAAGCCTTCAGGTACACTGACCCCTCATCAGAAGGGGTGGTGGCCTGCCAGCTGCCTCTTTGCTTGAGGATCTCTAGAATATCTGCAAAGGAGATATAGTCAGAGGACAACCGTGGGGACCCTTCCAACTCGAGGTCAGTGTCTGGAGTGATGGACTCATCTGGGGAGTCAACATGCTTCTTCTTGCAGGTTGTCTTCCAAGGTGGCTCCTCAGTAGGATATTCTGGGGAGGACTCGGAAGACAGGGGTGCACCCAATGGGGGATCCTGAGGCTCTGGGTCTCTGCTGTCTTGAGGAAGGGGTGGTGCTGAGACAGTAGCCGGTGCCTTGGAGGGATGAGTACTGGTATCCTTCTGTGGTGCTAAATGGGTGGACAACATGCTCCTCATCAGCTCAAAGGCAGATCCTGCTGGCTCTGATAACTCCCCCGGCTCTGAGGAGACAGAGGAAGGCAACAGAACCAGCTATATATCGGACCTGAGGCTGATGTGGGAGCCAAGCTAACCCAGGCTGATGCACTGAGGGGTAGACTCGGCACAGAAGATCAGGGCCAAGAATCACCCTGGGGCCAACCAGGGAACATCAGCTCCTAGACTCAGATGGTGCAGAAAGAGTCAGAGCAGATGTTAGCTCTGTGAACACCGAAGGGGATCCTGGAACCAAAGGGTTCACAGTAAGTGGTACCAAGCACTCCGGCTCTGAAAGACCAGCTTGGCTCAGAGGAGGAACAGCAGACGGCACAGCAGGCTCAGAGACCAAATGGGCAGGAGCAGAGAATAATTTAGTCAGCGCCGGCGACTCGAGTCTAAGCACCCACCTGTTCTGATAAGCTCCTTGTAGACCTGGAAGATGGGGAAGGAGATCAGACCTATGAAGGAAAGGCAATCTCAACATCAAAGAAACTGGTGAAATAGCAATGGACCAGCTCCGACTGGAGGTATCTTGCGGCTCTGAAGGCTTTGGAGCCAAAGTACCAGTACTATCAACCAAAAGGACTTCTGATGGCTCCGAAGACTGTGGAGATGAGGAAGTAGTGGCCTTTGAAATTTTAGGAAGTTTGACTGGCGACTCCGACTGAGCTGATATAGCAGGCGAGTGTCTTTTGTGAGACTTGTCCTTTTTAGAGGAAGGAGACGAAGAAGAGGAAGAACTATGGATGACTTCCTCAAAAGAAGGCTTTAAGAGCCCTTTCAGAATCAACTTATTTCTCCTTTCCTGAAGTACTCTAGCACTAAAAGAATGACAAAATGTGCAGTCTTCTTGGAAATGAATGGCACCAAGGCAATAAACATATAACATGTCCATCCATGGACATTTTTTGCGAGCACTTCTGACATTTCTTAAAGCCCGAAGGCTTGTGTTCTCTCTCCGTCTGGTCTTTGGACATTTTCAAGTTAAGACCCTAAAGGCGACAGCAAAAACAAATTTTGCTAAGTCTAAAATAGCTAAAGCTACACCAAAATTTATTACAGAACACCACAAGGAGTGACAACAGAGGAGAAAAAATAGAACCACTAAATTAAATGGCTCTATTTATTCTTTTGGAAAAGACAATAAACACTAACAGCCCTCTAAGTTAAATGGGCAAATAGCTCTCTAACTTAAACGAGCTATAAAGAGACCAACAGACGAACAATAACCACTACACGGGATACCAAAGAGAGGCCTACAAAACTACAGCAAAAGCCATGCTAAAGGGCAAAAAAATATCACAATCTAATGAGCAGCAAAGAGGCACAATGAGTTACACTAAAAGATAAAGGCTATAGATATATACAAATATGCAAATATAACAAGTTTTAAACAAGGTAATAGAAAAAATTGACGCAACTTAGCAACGGCCAAGATGAGCGCATCCAACCTCGCAAAGCGGCAAACGAGATCTGGGGAATTACACCACTGCATTGTGGGATGCCTTCATGCCACGAGCCAGGTTTGAGATTTTCAGCTAAGTATTCGGCAGAGTTGGAGTCGAGGATCGGCTCCAAACCCATTATTGTAAGAATGAAGGCGAGACAGGACAACATAACATCATACACTTTGAACGAAAATACATTGCGACAACAAGTAGTGAGTAATTATGGAATAAGCAAGTATCAACTCCTGCAGATACCATCAAGTAAACACCAATCCAAGTAAATTAACCTAAGCATTTTCTCTAGTATCCGTACTTATTTTAAGCTTAAAATTCACTGATCCAGTGGAACTTTCCAGGCATGGACTTCCAAAAAGAAAGAAACAGACCAGACAGTGACTACAGGTCATCTGAAACAGACATATAAGAAACAGACTATAATGATAGTTCCTGAAGCTTTTCTGAATAGTGCCATAACTTTAGATTCATTGATTTTGTAGGAAGTTCTTTCAAGTACTTTGTTCAAAGGCTACAAAATGCAATGCTGTACTAAAGGAAAACTCCACCCTAGAACTAAAAAACATCTGTTTTTTCTCACTCTGCTTCCTGACTTATTTAACACTTCAAAGTCACTCTAAGTGCTTTATTTATAATTTTAGCCCGTTTTCCACAACATGGCTACCAATGGGACTTGACATCTATGTGATCTTGTTCTCCCCTCAACCCTCTCTTTCCCATAATTCTTTGTATGACTCATGCCAGACATAAGGAAGTAACTGTGAATTCCCATGCCATTGGCATATAATGGGATTTGTGAGAGTCACCGTTATCTTCTTTACCTTCTGTAAAAGGGTTGAGGGAGAACAAGATCATGTCAATGCATCAAACCCCATTGGTAGCCATGCTACCTGTCAGAATGCAGATGTCAGCCTTTACCCTGACTTGCTTTGCCTTGTTACTTAACCAGTATTTCACCCATTAGTTTACATTTGGCCTGACATTAAACTGGGTTACTTCATCAATTATCCCCTTATGTCAAATGGTGTTCAAATTTTTATAAAGGTCAACAAGAGCAGTAGATAATGCACTTTATCAAATGCTGCACTACCTCTTCAAAGAATACCACAAAGTCTAAACGTCTAGAACAACACATCACAACATTATCAGAGACATTACTCGCCACTACTTCATCTGTTTCTGCAGAATACAACAGAATGGTTTTCACACTACACTAGGGAAGAAGGAAGCTTTTACCTGCATAAATCTAAAACAATTTAGAAACTTGCGAGAGAAGCAAAATCAAACTGCAGAACTACAATCAAAAGCTGTCTGAAAAGAATACAACTGGATGTGAATGCACAGGAATATCAGACTGATAAAACTGAGCCATCTCTGTTGCTCTGTTCCAGGGGGCAGAGGTTTGAAGCTCTGACTGACCCCCCACTGCATCCCAGACATGAGAGGGGAAACCTCACAGAAGGGATAATAGACAATGTTGGAGTGCCTATCTTGCTGGTTCCGATGACAGCACGAGTGTTAACTTATGAACAGGCAGTGAAGCAATGGGAAGGGCAAGACAGACAGTGGTAGCATAATGGGCATTGCAGATGGGTAAAGGACATATACACTGAAGTGTTGGCAAGAGCATTAGCAGTGCACCTGAATAACGGCTACGCAGGTAGAAGTGTTAGCAAGTTCAAGCTCAGCACTGTATGCACTAAAGTGCCCATAAACTGTAGAGGTTTGAAGGATATTGAATAAGCAACTGGATAACTGTCCAGTGCTGGACATTTGACACTTCAACTCAAGCAACATTGGAGGAGCATATCAGACTGGCAAAACATGGGGGAAAAAAGAGACAGTATGTCAAGTGTGCAACTGCCATTCTACACCAACTGTCACTATCATCCAGATGATGAAATTATGCCTACATGCATACATGCCTGCTTTTGACAATTTCCTATTCAGATATAGTGGGAAAGCTAAATAAACTGGGAATGAACCCCCATGTCATCTGCTGGATTGCTAACTGGCTCAAATAGGCAACAGTAAATCTGAACAGGGGAAGTTGCCTCCACAGACCAGCCACCAGTGAAGTACCCCAAGGTTCTGTACAGGGGCCTCTCCTGTTTGGCATCTACTTTTCTGAAGTAAAAATCAATACCAAAGGGTTCTGGTGGACTGCACGCTAAGAGCAGTCACTGAATCCCCAGATGACAACCATCCTGCAGGATGCTCCAAATAATTAACTGCTGCCAAAATCATGGCCTGAAGCCAAGTGCCTAAAATGCATTACTGTATCCTTGAAAGTCATCTATCCAGGGAACTACCACAGTGACAATATGCCTCTAAGTGCTGATCAAGTTGTTTGGGATTTGGAAACTTATATGGACAGTGACCTAACTTTTAACCAACGTGTCTCTACTGTCATAAGAAAGTTAATCTATACTGCACAGCTTACAAAGGGATTGTGGCTAGATCTAGGAATGTCAATGTCACCCTATACTCAGTCCTCATTAGGCCAGTCATGGAGTATAAATCCCCCTTTGCTATGTATCTGTCCAGACACATGCAAGTGGAATGTCCATAGAGGTATCTTACTAACTGGATGCAAGGCTTAAACAGCATGTCCTACATGAAGCGACTAAAAGCCCTGCCACTATACTCTGTTTCCTAGAAACTGCTAAGGGGTGACATACGCCTGCCATAAAAGGTATCCTCTGACACAATCCAAATGTATTTACTGCAAATCAGCAAGTCAAACAGCATCATGAATACTCACTTTAGACATCTAAATCTCTTCTGCAACATGAACAAAACAGTTTGGAAGGACAGGTATATCTCACAGAGGATACCACTGCTCTGGAACAGACTCCTCATCCACATAAAACAAAGCTCATCCCCTGTCCATATTCAATCACAACTTAGATCTATGGACGTGAAACAGAACATAGTCTGATTTGGACCTCGGAGGCCTGTCTTTATCCTTGCGTCGTTTGTGATCTCCGGTAGCCGGAACCGAATCCGAAGACATTTTGTAATTAAAGCACCTACCGAAGTAATGAAATGCAAAATCGTACCTTCGTTTAATCGTACGTTGATTGAATCTAGCACATAACCGACAACTAGCGACGTCGTGGTCAGGGCCTAAGCAAGGAATACAGTAAGAATGAAAATCCTTATGAGGTATTTGCTTCCCACAAGAAATACAATTATTAACTTTTTCTGACATCGGACTGGAGCAAGAAAAAAGTTTCCCCAACGGGGTACTTAGCTTTGAGTAGGAGAAGTCAGTCTTCGGACTGAAGTACGTTTAGCAAAAATTGTCAGGAGTCAGCCGACCGGCAAATGCGAACTGCTACCACCGCACGGCAAGAAAGACTGGAGAACATGGCATCGGCTGTCAGCTTTGTACTCCTGATGCTCTGACATCAGGGAGCATGGCTGAACAGCCGACGCCGGACCCAGACTTTGGGATTCTGGCCGACCCAGGGCTGCCTGCCGGCAGGGGAGAACCCTACAGTCATGACTGCAACAGTGAAACACGATGAACATCTGGAAGGGCGGCCTGAGCCTCATATTCTCACCTTATCTATTTTGTCTTGCCTTCCTTAAAGATGGAGGGAATTTCTGAATATGGGTTACTGGTTAAGCTGGTAATGGAGTGTCTGCTATTTACCGGTGAACCTATACAGGAAAGGAGGAACAAGAAAAAGCTGTCTGTTGACAACTGCAGAAGGGGTGAGAGAGACAACTGTGCTTTTTGGAAGTTATGTGTTAATTATATGACAAGTGAACTGGCCTTCTGTAGTTCACTTTTACTTATTTATGTTTTGATTAACTTAGTTTGATATCATGACCTTCTGATTATACTAATAGCACTTCATTGTGTCACTAGTATATAGTCTGGTTTGCATATTGTATATTGTTCTATTTGTTTTATTAGTGCTAAAACAATAAGCACTTTAGCAAGAAGAGCCTAAGAGTAATGGCAGAGCAAGTGTACTTGCTGATGTGGATATTAACCCCCTCCCAAAATAAAATACCTTAACTGGCTTGAGTACAACAAACTAGTGAAAAATAAATCAGTGACCTTAAGGGAAAACAGAACACTGACATCATCTGTACAAGGTCTGTGAAGAAAGAAAAAAACGGTTATTTCTTTAAAATGTGAGAAGACTCTGAACACAATACCAACCCAGAGAAGAAGAATCTCACAGAATGAAATAAAGTGCAACAATTCAAACAGGATCTGGTAACAGTCAACAAAAAACTCGACACTAAAGAAAAATAAAAATCTCTGCTTAGTTCTGCTGGTACTTTCTTGGCAAGTAAATCTGATAAGACTGCGAAATCTGAATCCTAACTTATTTTTTGCACATGTATGAGGAAACATTTACTTCCTTATCTCATAACAACATCGTGTTCGAGAGAAAGATTCACTGAAAATAAAGCTCAACAGTAAATGTAAAGAAATATTAATGAAGTTAATATGCTCTGATGGTGACTAAACTATATCATACAGCAAATCCTATGAACATTTGAGATATACCTGGCTCCATTCTCTTACTTCAAAGTGCTAGAACAGAGACTGCAGTTAACTGTTAAATTACAATGCCAAAAGCTTAGTTACTGTAAACTAGAAGGGCAGGCAACAACAATTAATGATATAAAATGTTCACACCAGAGTGAATAAGCCTTTGTAAAGCAAATGTTGGAGTTCCCAGTGAAGGAATATAAAAGCCCATTAGACGGATGATGAATTGGCACCGATCTTTCAGCAGCTTCTCAAAAACTGACAATGTGCATTTCAGAAATGCAATTACTTTGTACAGGCCCAATCCATTACACCTGAATAGGAATGGAATTAATCAAATGCATAACTACCAAATAAAAACATACCACTAATTCTTGCAGGAAATGGTCACTCTATACATTTTAGCAGGTTACCTAAAAGGAAATCAACTAGCCAATGTGTGCAAAAGGAAAGTCTTTGAAGGACCAGAAATTATTCAACACTCATGACTTCAAGTGACTGTCCCAAGATTAAGAAACTCAAGTCAACACCAAAATATGGACTAGTCATTATCAATGATGGGGTGGGTTCTTGATGGGCTTTTCTGTGAGCCCAGACAAGACCAACAATAAGCAACATAATTTCTCATACAAAGATCCACACCTCCTCCAGAATCCCATGTATAGAAATAAGGGACAGGTGGTATCAGCCTGAATGAAGAGACCATTGTGTATCAGCCCCCTAAAATTTATCCTTTCAAGCCTGATCCTGCTGCTCACAAGTGTGGCTACAATAGCTTAGCATAGCACTCCTTAACTTTTGTTGGGAAGACAAAAAAACTTTAAAAAATTCGGGTCTATATTAGAACACAGAACGTTCAAAATTTCTAGTGTTCTAATATCGACCCGTTTTCAGCAAACGCTGAAAATATCGAAGAAACAGAAAACAATTTTTTTCTTAGGGAAAGAATTTGGTTGTCCAAATCTGTTGCTTCGGTATTTTCAGTGCTGTGGTGGAAAGTTATGGGTCGGGTTCAGGTAAGTGTGCGATTGTGTGGATGTTGAGGGTTAGGGCACGGGTCAGGTAAGTGTACGATTGTGAGGACGTGAGGGTTAGGGCGGGTAAGTTGAGTTAGGGTTAGGGCACGGGTGAGGTGACTGCGATAGTGACGGACCTTAGTGTTAGGGTTTGGATTAAGGTAAGTGGATAGTTAGTGGTGCATGTATAGTTTAGTGTAGGTTAGGTGCAAGAGTTTAGGTGTATGTGTATGGATTGCTGTTTGTTTGGTGTGCTTGTGTTGTGTGTGTGTGTTTTGGAACAGCAATTTCTTTTCCCTAGGAAAAAATTTGCTGTTCTGAATGTTCGATGTTTTAAATTTTCGATTCATAGGGTTCGATATTAGAACTCTCGAAATTTTGAATGTTCAGTGTTCTCATATAGACCCAAAAAATTCCTTAGCAGAAAACAGGAACTTCCCTTCAGGCCACTAAACTGATTGCCTTTACTGGTCAGCAAAAACACAGTAGCCACTCTATGCTGCATTAGCTATTTAAACAAGCCTTTTGACATTAAGTAGTAGGTTGGAAATTCTTTGGGTTATGAAATCTCCTTTTCAACAGGGAACAGCAGAGAACAAACTGATTCACTGTGCTTCTTTTATAACTCACTTCCATGCCCTGTCGTTCCTTTGCAGATCCTCTCCCCATCACTTCCTGCCCTACTGGCCTGCTGCTACTTAGCGGACATAGGTCCTGTCATACTCCCCTTCCACCCTGTACCATTTCCAATTTTCTTACCCAGAGCAAAGTCATCTTGGGACTTTAGTGCCTTGCCTCCAAGTTACTTGTGGTAACATTCAAGTAGAAATAAGGGCTTGGGCACACATATGCAAACACCCACAACCATCCTAAAAACAAAAGGAGGAAAAGAACCGACTATCCAGGTCAAGTGACAGATTTAAGCAGCAGTACACACACACACACACACACACACACACACACACACACACACACACACACACACACACACACACTTTCTGACTACATTAATTGGGTCTTAATATTAAGGAAAAATTCCACTACATTGCAAAACCCCAACATTTCTAAGTACACCCTGGCTTACATAAATGAAATCCAAGAGCCACTGAAAAGGTTTGGACAAAGATCTGTCTAAACACACATAGTCAAATTATTTTTCCTTTTGACAGTCCATTATCACAGACCCCTAATTCCTTAAACCGAAGCATCAACAAATACAGTCTCCTTTTCTCCTTCAATAGAGTCTCACAACCCACAAAGTGAGACTTCATTTTTTTTTAACTCCTTCTGTAATTAAGTATTTGTAAAAAAAAAAAACAAATACACATTGATACCTTATGACTGTATATGCGGACATGTTTTAATAATGAAATAATGTTACTGTTAAATGTGGTAATATTTTAAACAATGAGAGAGACACAGCACCTATAGAAATACTGTTTTTTCTGATATACTGCCAAAATGACAGAATTACCACTGGAGCTTATACCATGCAAAGAAAATGAAAACAGCATCTTTAGTAATAAAAAATCTAACAGCTTTTATTCCCAGATATTTCTGTTTTGTGGATACAAATAATGCTTATGAAACGATTTCCCTGAATTAAATGACATCACAATCCTGTCACTAAAAGCATTAAACAGGGCGGGTTTTTACCAGCTTCAGTCTTCTTGGCAAATGTACAGTAGTGTAACAAACCTTTTTATAGGTTTGTCTGAGGCAGATTTTTGTACTGCCCACACTGCTGACTACATGCCTGAGGTGGTTTACTAGGGAAAAAAAGTAAGAGATCTCTGCAGCTCTTTCTACAAAATCACCAGAACTGCCAAGCCATAAACCTTTCAGAAATGTCTACAAAACCATTCAACTGCCATTTGTTATATCATCTTCACATCTACAATATATTCAACTCCTTCCTGCAGCTGAATTTGCTGTTAGTCTATGATGAATATTTTGTGCTTTCATTTGATTTCAGACAGGAAATGCAAACTCAATTAGCACGAAATAAACTTCAGATTTTCAGAACAACTTAAAACACTGTTCTTCACCTAACAAAAAGCTTCTTATTCTTTCTGCAAGGTTTTTGGGTTAAAAGAACAGTACAGCTTTGTACCTACCATAAATGTAGATGTTAGAGTGTTCACACTGCTGCAGTCATCACACTTCGGTTATCCTGCTGTCAGGCGGTCCCGCAGTCGGCCAGAATTCCAAAAGTCTTGGTCCGGCGTCGGTTGCTGTCACTTCTTCCCTGACGTCAGTGCACCAGGGGTATAGAATATGCATCCAACTCCATTTTATTCAGTTTTTCTTGCCCCAGATGTCAGGTGCCCCCAAGCAGGTAGGCAATACATACTGCTAATCAAAAATATACATATAAAATAAAGACATTGCCAAAGTGGTTAGAAAGACCTTCTACATAGCCCACCTCATCACGAAGGGTTTCACATCTAGATCAAGAGAGGTAATCATGCCCCTTTATTCATCCCTCATCAGGCCCATCATAGAATACAATGCCCCTTTTGGGATGTATCTTACCAGACACCTGCAGCAATTAGAAAGACCCCAAAAGTATCTCACCAAGAGGATCAGGGGTCTCAAACAGATGCCATATACTGCTCGGTTAAAAAAACTCCAGCTCTACTCAGTTGCATGCCGCCTACTTCGAGGCGATCTATGCCTGACATACAAAGCTATATCAAATCCAGAATTAATGGACATGCTCCACCTCAGTAAATCTAAATCCGTTAGAGCCACACGCTCGAGGGACTTGAACCTCAGCACAGAAATAAATAGAACTTGCTGGAGGGACAGGTTCATAACCCAGAGGGGCTCGAATAGAATTCCAGTTCATGTGAGGCAGAGCACCTCACTGAATCTCATCAAGAAGAATCTAGATAAGTGGATGGGGGATCGTAGGTTTGTCCCAGGGATTACTCCTGTGTCACTATTAGACAGAGGCACAGTAAACTAAACCTTAAAAAGGGCACAGTATACTCAAATCAAGGGGTGGCGTAAGCCATACAGAATCGAGCTAGGCTTATAATTGCCCCAGGGCAGATAGCCTAGTATGAACCTATGAACAATACCTTCATTTGCCAGCAAATACACCCCCAAAGGTTGTATAGGATAGAAAGGTATAGATAAGTCCAGCCAGTTCAGAGGGGATGGAGGGAGGGTAACCTGGACTGTAGCACCTAGACTGTAAACACTCAAACATCTACATTTATGGTAGGTACAAAACTGTACTATGTTCATCGTGTTACACTGCTGCGGTCATCACACTTGGGTTGAATCCCAAAGCCAAGGTTGGGTGGCTGGTCTATAAGGATTTAGGATTGGCTAGGAGGCCTGCAGAACTGCAGTGGCAAATCCTGCTCTGGATTTAGAGTAGAGTAAAGAGGCAGGTGATATTGCTTGGTGAAGGTGTGCACTGAACTCCCAAGTTGCAGCCTCCAAAATTTCCTTGGTAGGTACTCCTCTGAGAAAGGCTGTTGAAGTGGCTGTTGCACTGGTGGAATGAGGCCTAATGTTATTAGGGACTGATTTTCCATGCTGTGTGTAGCAGTACCGAATACAGTGTCCTATCCATTTGGATATAGTCTGCTTTGAGATAGCCTTGCCTTGTGATCCTGCAGCATATGCTACAAACAGTTGCTCAGTTTTCCTGAAAGCTTTTGTTTTGTAAGTAGAAGCGTAGCTGTCTGTGCATGTCCAAAGAATGCAGAAGTTTCTCCCCTTTATTTTGGGGGTTTGGATAAAAAGTTGGCAAATGGATAGTTTGGTTAAGAGCCACACTAGATACCACCTTCGGCACGAAGGTAGGGTTTGTCCTTAAAGATACACTGTCCTGATGAAAAATGATAAAAGGTTCCATTGCCATTAATGCCTGTAGCTCTGAGACTCTTCGTGCTGAAGTTACTGCCAGGAGCAGAGCCATTTTCCATGATAAAAATTTTAGATCGGCTGGATTGGCTGGCTCAAAAGGTGGTAGGGTCAGTTTTTTCAAAACGAAATTGAGGTCCCAAGTTGGTGTTGGTGCTCTCCGGGGCAGTCTTATGTTTTTAGCCCCTCTGAGGTACTGCTTTAGCAAGGGATGAGAGAATAAAGGAGGATGCGTGTTGTAATGTGCAGAAATGGCAGAGGCGTGCATCTTAATTGATGAAAAGGATAGGACTCTGTCTAGCATCTCAGTTAAGTATTGTAAAATCTGAGGAATGCTTGGAACAAGAGGGTCAAGGCTGTGAGCCTGGTTCCAGGTGCAGAATCTCTTCCATTTTTCTGAGTAAGCTTTCCTGGTGCTAGGCCTCCTGGCCTCCAAAATGACATCCATAACAGCTTTAGAGAGAGGTGTTGCCTGTTTGACTAAAGTATCTGTCATGCAGCCAGGTTTAGGATTTTGAGCTGACCATGCAGGATCCGATTGTTTTGTTGAGTTAGGTGTGGAATTTGGGGCAAAATCCATGGTGGGTCCTGAGTCAAGTTCCTTAAGATATGGTACCAGTGCTGGCGTGGCCAGTCTGGAGCAATCAGGATCATCTGTAGTTTTTCTTGTCTGGCTTTTAGGAGTACCTTTGAAAGGAGAGGCAGTGGTGGGAAGGCATAGACTTTTAGGTTTTTCCAGCTGAACAGAAGAGCATCCACTTTCCATGCTTGTTTGTGATAAGTCCTTGTGCAGAATTTTTGTAGTTGGCAATTCAGTGGGGAGGCAAAATGATCCATGTCTGGGCATCCCCATTTTTGTGTTATCATGCTGAAGATTTGTGGATTCAATTTCCATTCGTGAGGGTCCATGATATTTCTGCTTAGGTCGTCTGCCAGAGTATTTTTCTTTCCTGGCAAGAATTGTGCTTGCAGGTGAACTTGGTACGTTAGAGCTGTGTTCCACAAGGTCATGGCTTGCCTGCACAGGGGATAAGAATGAGTGCCCCCTTGCTTGTTTATGTACCACATTACTGTGGTGTTGTCTGTCTTTAGTCATAGCTGTCCTGGATGTAGAAGGTCCTTGAAAGCTGTTAGGGCATTTTGAACAGCCAACATCTCTTTTTGATTGATGTGAAGATGCATCTGGTCTGTGGTCCACTTGCCTTGAATGCATTTTCCCTGCCATGTGTGCCCCCAGGCATAATTCAAAGCATCTGTTGTTAGAGTTTACCTGGCTGTGGGTTGGGTAAAAGGCTGACCCTTGTTTAGGTGACATGCCTGTGCCCACCATCAAAACTGTTGTAGGCAGGGAATCATTGGAATTACTGCCAAGCTGCGAGAGTGTTGAGTCCAAACACTTTTTAGGTACCATTGTAATTTCCTCATATGCAGTTTGGCATATGGTATTCGTAGTATGCACGATGCCATGAATCCCAGGGCCTACAGAATTTTTCTTGCAGGAAGATGGGACTTTTTTGCCAGCAATTGAAAATATTGAGTTAGTTGAACTAGTTTGTCTGGCGTGAGGTAAGCCATCTGGGCCGTTGTATTTAAGCTGGCACCCAGGAATGTAATCTGTTGTGAGGGCACTAGTTTTGACTTCTTTTCATTTACTGTGTACCCTAGAGAAATTAGCAACTTTTTCACAAACGCCAGATGCTGTAGAAGAATGTCCTTTGTCTCTGCTTGAATGAGGCAGTCGTCCAGGTATGGATATATTTTAATTCCTTTTTGTCTGCAAAATGCAATTACTGGTGCCGGGCACTTTGTGAAGACCCTGGGCACAGTAGATAAGCCAAAGGGCAGTGCAGAGAATCGGTAGTGCATTGTACCAGCTTTGAATCTGAGGTATCTTCTGCAATTTTGTCTGATAGGGACATGCAGGTATGCCTCTTTGAGGTCCAGAGTAACAAGCCAAGCCTTCTTGCCCAGCATGGGTAGAAGCTGCTGTAATGTCAACATTTTGAATTTCGGAATATCCAGGTAAGTATTCAGAATTGAAAGGTCCAGTATGGGCCTCCAGGCTTTGTCCTTTCTGGGGACCAGGAAGAGTCTTGAGTAAAATCCTTGTCCTTGTTCCTGTTGTGGTACTTTTTGTATAGCTCTCATGTCCATGAGGGCTGAAAGTTGTTTTTGCGCCTCTGTCCATTGATTTTGTGGCAGGTCTGGCATTCCTTTTAGCTTTGGTAAAGTATGAAAGTGAATCTGTAACCTTGAGACACAATATTCAGGACCCATTTGTCTTGGGTGATTGTTTGCCAATTTTGAGAAAAGAGTGCTAGTTTTCCCCCTAAGGGGGCTTCCAAAAGGGCGTGCATGAGAGGAAAGTCATTGTGACTGTTTCCTGTAAGGTTGAGACTTGTCCTCACCGCCTTTTGGGGTTGAGGTGCCCCACTGTTGTTGTCTGCTTGAGCCTTGGGGTTGAGATCTGCCTCTTGGGCATCTGCCTCTCTGTGGCCTGTCTGACACTGGAAAGGACCAATTCTTTGTTGGCCAATTTCTGCTAAACAGAGGTGGGTGTACCTGCAAGAAATCCTTGACTGTTTGCATAGATTTAGCTTTATCCTCCATTTCTTTAACACCTCTTCTGCCTCAACACCAAACAAGGTATCATGCTGTAAAGGAGCATCGAATAATTTTGCCTTAACATGATCAGGTAAACTCTGTTCTTTTAACCAAGCATGTCTTCGAATAACAGAACCTGTAACTGCGGCTCTACAAGAGGCCTCTAAAGAATCAAAACCACATTGCAGAGTATGTTTTCCCACCTGTTCAACTGCATGCAATAAATCCTGCATTTCTTTACAATCAGAAGCTTCTGAGCTTGCAAGCATTTTCTGTTTTAACTGAGCCATTAAATATTGTTGGTACTTAAGCATGTGAAACTGGCAATTTAAAGCTCTTACTGCTAAAGTTGCAGATGTGTATACTTTCTTCCCCCATCTATCCAAAGCTCTGGAATCTCTGTCAGAGGGTACTGGATTTTTTGCAATGGAAGCCTTAACCCCTTTTGGACCCTGGGAAATAGTTTCTGGATCAGCAGAAGGGTTTTTGTAAAGAAACATGTGAGAGAGTCAGGGACTCTATAATACCTATCTGGCTTGGCTGGAGCAGGGGGCAAAGAGTCAGGAGATAAGCTGGATTCAAAGAACACATCATCCACAATATGTAGCACAGGCGGAATAGCCAGGGGCCTGTGCTGAGGCAATAAGAGGAAATCCTAGAGCCTTTTCTTGGATTCAGAGTAATCCTGACTTTCCCAATGGAAATGCTCCCTCTGGTATGTAAAGTTTCCCCAAAATAATAATCCTCAGGAGGAGAGGCTGAAGGGATAGATTCCTCAGCATCAGAGTCCTCATAGGGGGGTAGAGAGTATCCCTGGTCTGAGGAGGAATCAGAGGAAATGGAAACCTGATCAGAGGAGTCATAGTCTGTATCCTGCCTAGGCCTTTTCTCAGGAGGGGGATGGGAACCCCTGATTAGAGTAATGAGGTCTTCGGCCATTTTAAGCATCTGTTTCTTAGGCATGGAGGACTGTCCAAGAGAATGCTGTACTTGTTTCTTTGTCTTTAATGGTACCTTTGTCTTGGCTGTTGTTTTAATGGTAAGTTGTGAAGGTCTGAAAACACCCTCAGAAGCCGATGCCTGCTCAGCGGCTCCGGACCAATCTGAGGGATTAGTTTCCGTAGGCCCAATACCTTGAGTTTCCAGAGGCCTAGATGTCTCCATGTGGGAGTCTGAAGCGGCCTGTGGCTCTGAGGTAGTGGGTGTCAGGGGCTGCGAAAGCGCCTCACTGAGAACCAGCGACTGGCCTAGAAGAGGCTTCGTCGTCGGTTTTGGACCTCGGATGCCTGTCTTTATCCTTGTCTTTGTGCTTTTTCAGTATTGAGGTCGTCTGCTGATCCGACGGCATGGTATAATTGAACCTTTGGCCAAAGTAGTGTAAAGCAAAATCAAAACTTTTTTTATAGTGCGTTTGTTAAATCTAGCACAAAACCGACAACTAGTGACGTTGTGATCAGGGCCTAGGCATGGAATACAGTAAGAGTGGAAGTCCTTATGAGGTATTTGCTTCCAACTTTTCTGACATCGGTCTGAGGCAAGAAAAAGGTTTCCCCAACGGGGTACTTTGCTTTATTGAAGACTTCGGATCTGAAATTTGACTTCGAAAATCTCAGGAGTCGGCCGACCAGCACTTGCGAACTGCTTCTGCTTCGGGCACCGCCTGGCAAGAGAGACTGAAGAAAATGGCGTCGGATGCATATTATATACCCCTGGCGCACTGACGTCAGGGAAGAAGTGACAGCAACCGACGCCGGACCAAGAGTTTGGAACTCTGGCCGACTGCGGGACCGCCTGACGTCAGGATAACCCAAGTGTGATGACTGCAGCAGTGTAACACGATGAACATCTGTACCTCTCAAGTTGGTGCAGCTCTTCTCTCTCCGTCTTTTACCTCTTAAATCAAGAAAGCCTGCTCCACAAGCAGGAAGCACATTAACATGGTGAATAATTGCCTCTTGGTATCCGCCCTTTACTACGCTCCTCCCTCTGGCACTACTACCACACCCATAAACTTGCAGAAGTTTTTTCCTGACATATACTAGCATCTACGTAAACTAGTCCTAACATTTCTGAGCAAGAACCTGGTTACATAGCAATGAGAAACACTAATACCCTGCTCTGTGTTTCTGTAACATTTTTATAGCATTATAAAAGAGGCTCATAACACTGATCAAACTGCATCAATGGAGAAATTAACAGACACAGCTCCTACAAAATTTTGAATCCTACAAAAACAACAACAGTAGTGCATCATAAATAATAAATAAGTCTAAGTTCCAAAGACATATACATTTATAACAACTGACATGTCTGAAGAAGCATTCTGGCAGATGAAGTAGAATTATCCCATGGAGGGATGTAACCAGGATTTTTAGAGCTGCACACTTGAAAAACTTCCAGAATGTAGCACACCTCTATAAAAGCGCATCCCACACCCATCCTGGACAGTTCATGCTTTAACAAACTGGAGAGTATACCTTTTAAGAAAAAAAAAATACTCAGATTACAAACTTAAGCAAAAATCATTCATAAAAAAAGCTACTTAAAGTATATGTGCAGGGCTTTTTAAATGTACATTCTAATACATATCACTAGGGCTTTTTTTAAAGTAAATTCTAGCACATTTTGCTGCCCAAAATATAAAACTATTTTAAAATTGTATGCCATGGTATACATTGTACATGCCTAACCAATCCCTTATCCCAAAGTCCTAAATCCACTATGGGCTGAAATATCAACTAAACTGCCTAGGGGGCACACCATCTTTAAGCAACCCCCAATATATTTTATATGTTAGTTGTAAACACCACTCTGTTAGTATATTAAAACTTCAGACAAGTTTAAAACAGCTATAAATGTCTACTCTGACCTAACAGACAAACCCTCAACAAGCTAGGCAACACCCTACAGACTACACGTCCTAACACAAAACTGAAGAGATGGCTGGACATCACAATTCTCAAACCATAGCTAGCTGCTGACCCGGACATAGGTTATCACAGACTGCATTTACAGTGCATGCACTGTGACGCAGCTCACTATTACACTGTCAGTCAAAAATACACACAGACCGACTGCTTAGTCTCCTATAATCATGGCTAGGACAGGCAGCCCTGGCTTCTCTGTGGAATGTACGACTTGACTGCAATATCCTCCATGCTGTTGCAAGTCCTTTACATACAGCAAAACATTTAGAAAACTGATCACACCTAGAAATAATTCCACTAATCTGCTACAGATCGGTTTAATTTATAAATGGGGTTTCTGCCTGGAGTTCGGTTATGCAACCACAAAATGTCCCCTTCCCCAACATAAAGGGTGACAAAAATGCATTAACCCTCCTGAAGGTTAAATTTTAAGCCAACATGCAGCATTGGACAACTCATGTTGATACTTGAAACAGCACTGCACACTGCATTTTACTGCTGCTTCACAGGAAACATTTGATCCAGAAGGATCCTGGATGCTATCAATGTATTCCCCCCACCCACACCATTCTGTGCGTTTCTGAGAAAACAGCAAATTACTTCTAATATAAAATGTCATTAATGAGTATGAGACAGTGTGCGAGTGTCTTTTGTTACATACTATGCAATATGTAGATTTTCATTTTCTCTTTTCAATTTGTTATGCCCAAGGCTACTTTCTGTCTGTCCAGAAAACCTTTATCTTGTGACTATAGATTTCTAATCTGCAAAAGATAGGCTGGATCTTTCTGTAGCCTGTCTGTCACAAAGAGACAAGAACAGAATGTGAAAAAATACAGAGTTGCTTCCTTAGTCAACTTTTAAAAGAAGTTTGTTCCCATAAACTCAAAACTGCTGAGCAGTGCCACAGCCACAGCAATGGGGGAAATGTCTGACTGACAGCCTACAATGGTTGCACTGATAAACAGTTCATAGTTATGTTGCAACATAACTATGAAGAAAAAAGGAAGAGAATTTAAATACTGTACATAACTGATCACAGTGGTGACTGCTTAAATGAAAGCTTATAAACTGTCAAACTGTTTTTACAAAAGTCAAAGCCTGGCAGTTTATGAGCTGGCATTCTAAATGGAGAGGATACCCAAGGGGTGTACCCTGCCCAGGATTTCAAATTACTTTCCTACAGCTTTGCCACTAGCATCCCTGCATATGCAGTAAGGCACCTGCATACTGTGTGTTGGAGTATGTGGGTTTTATACGCATTATATGAACGTATGATTTTTAATATTACACATTACCCTAACCACTACTCAAATTCAACCTGTTTGGGTTGGAGTCAGGACTTTAACCCTCTATGCTCCAGTCCAGAGTAGGGAAAGTGTTCAACATTAAATCTCTTTTGTAGTAGCTGTGCCAGGAAAAAGCCTTACATTTCTTACAAAAAAGCCAGTACCATGACATAAAGGGATAAAGCCCCAACTATGGCCCAGGGGACCCAGGTCTGACTAGCAGCTTGGGTGACAGAGGTACTGGGAGGGAAGGATGGGTGTGCTCTTGATGGAGGGAGGTGAGTGTTCTCAGGACACTGATGGAATTTGATTTTTCTGGTGAAGATCAGGGAAATTACCACAAGCTGCTACCAGAAGATGGCTGGGGCATCCTGCTGACATCACACCTATGCAATACTGAGGGTTCAGCATCAATGCCCATTGTGCAGACCATCCTTGTGGTTATACTGGGTGTGTGCAGGATGGTGGGGGGAGAAAATACTCCCTGGCAGCAGGTTGATGCTAACCTGGTGTCCTTGATCTCGTCACTGGCCGTAGAGATGGGTGAGGTATAGCCCAGCGAAGCTAAGTCGAGTCCAGTAGGCCTGATGAAGGACAGGAACCAGGGACAGCTGATAGCCGGCTATGGTGAGCCAAAATGGGGGTCAGCTTGCTAAACACTGAGGAAAATTAAAACAAACAAAAAATGTTTCAAAGAACTTGCATGTTACAGAGACTAAACATGAAAATGAACAATTGTTGATTCTATTAAATGGATCTGTGAAATCAAAGTAAAAATGTAGTGCAACCAGACAGTCAAGAGTGAAAGAGAAGCTCTGAATTACATAAAGTGTTAAATTTAAACTAGACTTGGGTGCCAAGTGTACTACATTCTCAGAAAATACTTTTAAAGTGCAGGGGGTTTAAAACATTGAAAAGTAAACAGTGTGCATATTACTGCCTTGTTTAGGACACACAGTAAAGTCACTACATCAGAAGCTACTGATGGGAATATAAAGTACAGAAATAAACTCTTTCAAATTGTAGCACTGGAGAATAGCAATTCACCTAACAACTTGGGTAGTTTGGCTATTGAGAAGTCCAGCATAGTGACTTGCATTCACATTGTGCATGTGCATAGTACAAGAGTAACTGCATAGACACAGTACCATCTCATACACAGTATGGAACCTAAGTAATGACATCTTGCAAGACTATGTATTTATTCACTTACCTGGGTAACTTACTTGGAGAACATCATGTTCACATAAGTCCAGATGCTACACCAGCTAATTAATACGTGCACCAGAAAAGTACAAGTAGTTCTCAGGACTAAAACTAGGCTTATAATAAAAATGGACATGAAGTTAAAGTGAATGGAAAGTCTAGGTCCCATCAAGAAAGAGGAAGAGCCAATCTAATGTGCAGTACGGCCACTTTTTACTACTGTACCCTCGGACGCATACTATATAGCAAATATTAAACCTAACTTTCAAATGCAATTACTTGCCAAAGTGAGAACAGTATAGTCTAGTCATTCTAGTGTATTTGTCAAGCAAGTAGACTAGTTTTCCAAGAAATCATCACAGCTTCTGGAAGCTGTAAGACATCTGCAACTGCTATTTCACGGATCTGTAAATAGGTTAAATATATAAATTACTCATCTTTGGGTAATGGGTAACTTTTCTAATTGTTTTTTTTTTTGGGGGGGGGGGTGTAGAGAACAGTTACATGGAAAGCGTATATTTATTCTGGGGGGTAGGAGACTGGCAACACTACACAGCCACGAGTACATAAAAATTTCTGGCTAAACCATGCACAATGACAAGGTAGAAAATGAAATGCTGTTACTGAGCTTGTCAAACAAAGTAGTGCTGGTGACTCACTGCTATCCTAAAGGTAACATTCATCACAGAGTTCACTACATACCAGTCAGACAAGTTCATAATTACTCCAGCTCTGGAACAACCGCGCCCTATTTAGCGATGGAACTATGTAAAGAAAACCAAACTTTTCAATAATTTAACTATTGTTGTGTTATTGCTAGACAATCCCATACCAAGAGGAAAAAAGCACTACTGCAGTTAACATTCAACATTATTGCCCAATAAGACACACCCTATTTACGTCAGCTGAAGTTTAGCAAATTCAGTGCCTGCTATACATGCAGCATATGGTTCTGGCAGGATAGGAAATACAGTAACAGATGCTGATAACTATGGTTTAGTTACAGGAATACATTCTGCATCTAAAAAGCTAACCCCATACTAACTATAGCTAAGAGGGACTTCAGTGACACAGGGATGAAGGGGTTAATACAGCTGTCTCATAATGCCTGGGGCTCTTATTTAGTTTTAAATTAGACTACTATATGCCTACTTTTCTTCTTTTTGCACAAGTTCTCATGTTGCTGTGCATCTGTTTTTTTTTAATATTTCAAAGAGATGCCAGTAGGTGGATTTGCACTCCTCAAAATTGCTGCTAGGTAGAGGTACATATATATATATATACACACACACATGTACAGGGTATGTGTGTGCATATCTGCACAACGGCCTTGCATCCTATCAGGTTTTACAGGCAAGTACTACACAATCAGTGCACAGGCCATTACAAGCCTACCCAATAACCTACATTCGAAAGCTCCTTCAAACAGGGCAATACAAGCTAGAGAGGGAGAGAATTTGAGGTCACCCATCCAATTATGTAGGTTTGCCCTAAAGGTGTCAAGGGTTCTACCCCGCTGGACATGTAGTGGAACTTTGTTTTAGAGGTGGGGGGATACGTTGGGATATGAAGCTATTATGCCATGCCTTAAGTATCTGTTAATGAAGGTTTGGTTCTTTTAACCTGGTGTTTGATGCATTTTGTTCTGTGAATGAACAGAAGGTCAAAGTGGATTGCCTCTCTCACTGATTGAAAGCCTAGAAACACACACCCATGACAAATTCCATCAGAAACAGGAGTATAGATAAGGATGTTAGTCTGCCCTGATAACTAAGGTTTTTGAGACCACTGTTCTTTTTAAATATGCATCTATGAGGTCTCTAAAGTTGATGGGTTTAAGCAAATACATACCAAAAGGGACATTATTTTTAAGAATGGTTCAAACTGACATTACCTATCACTTCCCAGCAAGTCTTGTTTTAGGTGCACATGCAAGTGTATTCCCCATACACACTTCTAATATGCAGACACAAGGACAGACAGAATATCATGTAAAATGTTACACATTCCTTCTTCCTTTTAAAATAGTTACCATTTACTTGAATTGCATGAAAATTAACAGCACAAAAAAATGCCATAGCACAATTCTTAAACACAAGTCAGAGTTACAGCTCCTCCATTAGCTGATAAAATAAATTATAAAAATGGAAGTATATATTTGTCCATAACACCCCACATAAATAACACATCTACACACTATGAAAGTGTTGCCTAAATAAACAATGAAACAGCAATTAAGCTTTATAGCTCACTCAGGGCTACCAAGTGAAGGAATGCGTTAATGTCAATTACATTTGCTAACTCTGCCAAACAGGTTTAGCACCATTGCTGAAATGGACATTTATCTATGTAAACTGCCAAAAACAAGGGTAGCACACGACAGATGTACTACTGAGGGGGCAAAAGGAAAAAAATAGCTGGCAAAGTTAGAATCCTGGGTTAAATTTCAACCAACAATACAAAAGTAACCTGATAACACTGTATTAAGTCATCAATTTCTACAAAATATGAACCTGTACTGCTCAGTTCAAGAGCAAATTGCCTCTCTAATAAGTCACAACAGTCACTCAAATGACAACAGTTCTGAATTATCAGAATGCAAGACACTATGAATTATTTCCCAAACTGACAGCTTTGGGAATTAAGTTTAATAATGTTTGTGGAAAAAGAATTACTTAATATTTTAAAAGGCAGTTATGTATATTTGGTTAAACTATGGCTACAAAAAAGTGTACCACAGGGACATGCAAAGATCAAATGTATACAATTTACATCATACAAATATAACAGTATAGACAATGGTCTGCTGCAGGGGGGGGGGGGGTCAAATGAAAGAATGCAAGTCCAAACACAATGGACATCTACTAAGCCCCACCCCAAAACTGCACACCATTTTAGTAACACAACTAAAACTAAGAACACTGACAGAACTCTAAAGAAAATATCAACATGAAAAAAAAATTTCAGCAGAACATGAGGAAATCAATGTATTTAGGTTAAAATTTCTATATTTACTTTTACATTCCTTTTTAGTAGGACCAAAGCAAAAAAGAAAAATTAATAGATTACAATGCTTGCAACTATCCACAAAATGAAGGCAATCAGAAAAAAACAAAATGCATTCAAACATCTGCAGTGAATTTCTCACTCTTTACTCCCTCATATTCCCCAGCTGTACATTATCATAACCAATTCCACTCCAGGTGTTACAAATCTTTACACACCAGCCAGGGTGGGGCCCATAACTCACTTTAAAGTCTCTTCCCTCTCCTTAGTGCATGGACTTTAGTAGCTCTTATTATGTCCCAGATGTTCCCATCTGGACCTCAGTCTCTCCCAGGCACAGGTTCCTGGTTTCCAAGCCACCAAGCTTATCTTTGCTTACATTTCAAGATGGCACCACCAGCCAGGCATGATGCTAAAATCAAACACAGGAAGAGGTACTGTAGCACAGCATCACACGGTATGGGGGTGTAAAACAGCTTTTAAATAAAGACATGGCATGTTCTCAAATACCAAGATGCTGGAATATAAAAATGTTACATCTCATCTGCTTAGCAGATAGTTACAGCAGTGTTTACAGCTCAAACCTCTGTAGGGTAACAGGTGACCGATATAAACACTGTCCTTTCCAAGGAGATGGCAGACCTGTCCATATGAATTTAATGAAATGCACCTTCCAACATCAACAAAACAGAGCCACAGCCATCAGCACTGCAGGATGAATTACATGACTATGATGGAGAGCAAAAACGTTCTGGTTCTTTATTAATCAGCAAGCTCAGGCCAAAAGGTATTATCTTTACATACAGTATGCTAATGCCTGGTTGCAGAAAGTGAATGCCACTGTTTCACCTCTTTCGGAAAAATGTCAGAAAAAAAGACCACATTAAGGGTAGAAGCATTGAAAGTGTGTTGCTTACTAGGCATCCTAACAAATACCCAAATGTTACAAGATGTCAGAATTAAAACTATATTTGCAAAAGTGAAAAGATTTGCAGAAAAAGAATATGCAGCTAGAAAAATGGTCAAGTTGCAACCACCAGGAATTATGTTGCTGCAAGGCAGTGTGGCAGAAAACTAGAAGCTTTGGATCCAGAAACTTAATTTCTCACTGCAAACAGAATAGCAGAAAAGGGCAAAAAGATATAGTGAATCACATTTCTACATGTTCCTGAAGAAAACTTGAACGTTAATTACATTTCCTGAAAAAGAAAAATACAAAATAAAAGCAATTAGAGACAAATGAGGCACAAATTGACAGGCTAGCTTTCATTTGGCATTTATTCTTTGAAAAGCTACAAGAGGCAATAGATGCTTGTATTACTGACTTAAAGACATGAGCTAAAGATGTGAACTTGGTGAGCTGCCAGATTTGTTAATAAGACACTGAATAGTTTATTACTGCTATAAGAAATGATCCAGCAAGGGGCAGGCTATTAAAAGAACTAGGACGGATTCTCATAAAAGACATGGATATATACAGAGTAGGTAAAATTAGAAGCAAACAACTAAAATAGCACAAGGAGCCAGACGTGCAAAATATAATGAATCGATTCTATAAAATTTACACCTCTGATTGCCAGGACAGTTTCTGGACATTTCCTCATAACACTGCAAAACAGGTAACAAAAATGAATGAAATAACTATACTTCTGACCATTTCTTTCTCAAAGGAAGCATTCTGCTAGATTTCACTACAGGCTCTAACATGGCACTTCAAGAAGAATGCCTCCTAATGCCCCAATCACAATCAACAGACCCCTTCTTAGGGCTCAGAATTTAGTTTACACTGTTAAAGGTAAAACTTTATTCTCACTCATCTTACAAGGATGAGCATCTCAGAAGTGCTACCCATATAAAATGGACCTAAACAGAGCACAGATATATTTGGGTATAATGAGGTACAGAAAAATGTTAAAAACAGTATTAATCAGTTTTGTGTATATGCTTCTATTTAGCATTTGATGTGAGGATGTAAGTAGATACAACTAGAGCAAACCTGTAATAACAACTGGTGTGTGTGAGAGAGACAGAGAGACAGAGAGACAGAGAGACAGAGAGACAGAGAGACAGAGAGACAGAGAGCACTTTCTCCTGCTAAATGATTCATTAATGCTGACACTTTCTGTACTTTTTTAATAATTAGATTTTAATTGAATTGTGCAGACACGAGCTGCAAGAGCCTACTATAGTGCAGATTTGAATGGTTGAAGTCTGAATACTTACCCAGGTGTAATTTTGATCTACACTTCTCAACCATCCTCGATTTTCAGGGACATGCCTGAATTTGAATTAAAGTTTAGTACCACACTTCACTTCCTCCTATAACTGGTGATTTTTGGAGAAAAGATGGTATATTACATTTAATGGATAATGATAATTTCAGTTACAGGCTTTTTTAGTTCAGAATATGTGAATTAATTCACATTCTTTTATTCTGTCAATATCTCGCATTAATAGTAATATTTTAAAAGTGCCCCTAATTGTCCCCGATTCATTCTCAGCTCTGTTTGCATTAACATGCCAAATCCACCAAGAAGGAAAAATAATTAAAAATGAAAAAGTCATGGTGTCAAAGGAAAAATATATTTTAAAAATGATCAATACACGGTAGGTTCAGGTTAAGGCACTTTAATCTTGCAGCAAGGAGACAAAAACGTGCTAATACAGAGTTAGTCTAACTAGAATCAGGAAATGCAGGCATTTTTATACATTTTCTAATAAGACATTGCCTACCAAGCTGACGTAGTAAATCACAAGTTTTGTCATCATCATTTCGTAGTGATTGTTTTTACAATATTCTGCTTGTACTATCAATTTTTGTGAGAAACTTCCAAAGAAAAACAAACAATGTGGCCTTGGCTACCACCGGTGGTTAGATATATGCAATGTTACCATTCAAGGTACTATGGCTAATTCGAGCACAAAGCAAGTATAGATTTCTCTAACAGTCCTTTGTCTATGTTATCTCTAACTTCTGCAGCTGTGCATGTTCTCATACTTCGAACAGAGCTGATTGTTTAAAATCATTACATTACAGAATATAGCATTGTTCATTCATTTCTTCCTGACCTAGCAGATAATCACCTGCTTCTCAAGTACATTTCCAAAAGGCATAAACATGAATATTGCTGTGCTAGCAATTACTAGGTCAGAGGGCATCTTGCAAGTTTCAGAAAGCACACTGCAGTTTCAAAAAGCATCTTTTAGTCTGACATGAAACTCAGCTGTATATAAAATAGTGCATATAAAATAGAATGAAAAACGTGTTAACTTATTTAGTTTCTAATTAGCATCAAACACACACATGAATACATATTTTTCTGACACATGGGTATTCAGAAGTCATGTAGTTGAAACATTATCTTAAGAGGTCATTTGCATATATCCCATAGGCCTCCATTGCACAAGGTTAAACGGTACCACACAATGAAAACTCTAGCTTGGCTGGGTTGTTCTTGCAGTTTTTACTGAATGGTTAGTCTATGTGACCTTTTTACCCTTTGGTTTGGATAATATCCAGGTTGTCTGGGAACATCAATGGAATGAAAGATTCCTTCATCCTCAAATTGAAGATTAGGGAAGAAGGCTGAAAGCTGAATCATCTGGTTGAGGGTGGTCTCTGTGACATGAAGGAAGGGCTACTTCTAAGACTCACCCAGTCCTTGTGAAATAGTAAAGACTCATTGCACATTAAGACCTACAGTTCAGATACTGCCTTTGCAGATGTGTTGGCCAGGAATAGGGCAATTTTGCAGGTTAAGAATTTTAGTGGCAAAGGTAGTTGGTTTAAAAAGGACTCTGAGTTTTTCTAATGCACAGTTGAGGTCTCAGGGAGGAGTTGTCCTTTTCAGGATGGTCTAGGGTGTAGTAGCTCCCTTCAACAATTGCTTTAGTGGTCTAAGGCTAGGCAGGAATGGATCCAAAGGAAGACAGGCTGAAATGACTGATGAATGAACTTTAGCTGAAGCATATGACAAGCCTACCCCACAACTTGCAGATATACGATGACCACAGAAACACCTGATACCTTTAGATCATATCCTTTGCCATGGTACCAGTTGGATACGTATGATTTCCTAGCTGTTGGCTTCATTGCCTCTCTAATAATGTGGTGCATGCCCCTACAGTACTGGTACTAGGATGGAATCATCATCAAGATGGGGTGTATTAGGAACCCTCTGACTGAAGATCCACTACAGTTGGCAGTACTTGGTGCTAGCTCTTTAAAATCTCCATGATCATGAAGAACCAATGAGGACTGTGCCAAAAGGGAACTATTAAAATCATCCTTGGCCTCTCTCTCATCACATTCAGGATCACTCTATGGAACTACAGGACTGAAGGGAATGCACAGAGATGAGGCTCTTTCCAAGGTACAGGGAAGGCAGCGACTGCCTTGCTCTTTTGCAAGGAACTCTTCAGCAGAACTGCTTCATTTGTCAGTTGTCTTGCATTGCAAACAGGCTGTCTAGGGAACACCCCCACACGTACACTAGCTGCAAAGACATCACTGGTTAACATTGGATTTGTGCGGTCTGCCTTTGATCTGGGACTATGTTTTGTTCAGAGGGTCTGTATACTGGTTGAGGGTCCTCTTGCAATGAACAGCTAGTTCACAGGTAGTTACTGCTAGACTGCAGAGGCTGTATGATGTTGTACCCTCATACATGTTGCTGCACCACATCATCTTATTATTATCCATCATCGGGGTGCCCGCCTTACAAACCTGGCTGACATCTCCGATACCCTGCATCACGAACAACATTTTCTTAATAGTGGCAGTTTTTCTTTTCCTTTATTTCACTTCCCCCTGAACCTTAACATTCTGCGTGAAAGCCCCCACCCCCAGCTATGTCCAAGGAATCAATTGTAATGTTCTGATTGGCCACCTCCTGCATAAAGGGAACCCCCATTCTGAGTCTGCTCTGCTAGGACCACCAAAGAAACTGACTGTGCACAGAAGGATAGGAATTCTCATTTCCAGAAAGAGACAGTATTTAATATCAACAAAAATTTAACAATTTTAGTTTTCTCACATGTAATCTCACCTCAGGAATCATAAGAATGGTGAAGACCATGTATCCCAAAGCTCAAAGACACTCATTTGCAGTGACTTGTTTCTGGCCTACTAAATAGAGGAAATAAGTAACTGGCCTCCACCAAGTCTGGAGGAAGGAAAGAAGGCATGGAGTAGGTTGATAACATTAGGGACCCCAGAAAGGTTAATAGTCCGTGAAGGACTCAGGGTGGATTTATTTAGGTTCTTGTGAACTCTAAATTGTGAAGGAGATTCATGCCGAATGACAAGGCTGTGCTTATCCCCTCTTGGGAGATGTCCTGGATGAGGCAATCATCCAAGAGTAGGTATATGCCCTTGATTTTGCAGAAGGCAAACACTGGAGTCAGAGATTCTGAAAATATCCTGTTCTGAGTTGATAAACGAAAGGGAAAGATGTAAATTGATTTTGCCAGCCCCCTGCACAGAACCTGATGAAACATCCATGGTCCCTGTGGATTGATATATGAAGATTGGTGTCTTAAATCTAGGGACACCATCACAGCACTGATATATAGGAGGGCGAATGGGGTAACAGAGTCTATAAAGTCAATATTTTAAATGTGGGCACTGAATTCCAAAGACATGCATCTGGAGCATTTCTCCTCGAACATCCGCTGAAAATAGGCTCTGTCCTAGTCTGACTTTCCCAGTCAACAAATGTTAAAAACGTGATCAGCCTTGATGCATACAGGAAAAGTTAGCAACAGACTTCCTTCACTGGGGATGCTGAAAGTGTTCAGCCTCGATAAACATAGGATTGGTCTCTAGTACCTTCCTTCACTGTGGGGTGGGTTCCTGAAGGAGCTCCACAATTACAGGTTTAATTTATTTTTAGTGTTCTGTTACCTGATGAATCCCTACAGGATAAGGAGAACTTCCAAAAAGGGATACAAGTTACAATGGCAATCTGTAGAACCCACAACCCTTGGTAATAAACCATCATACTAGGAAACAGATTATGGTTACCTCTTTCGCTCTGGGCATAGGAGGGAAAGGCTTGGGATGGAGATTTGGGTGGATGGCTGGAAGGGAAGACATATAGTTGTGGCCATTCCCTGTTGGGGTTTGGGCCCTGCCTCCCCCACCCCCCAGGTTCCCCTTTGCTGTCGTCCTGCCATCTCATTTTAAATTGACCTTTCTCACCCTAGACTTGCCTGCCCCATCCCCTGCTTATGGTAAAAGAGTCTAGACTTGGTAGGGTAGTCTGTGGCATAACATGGCATGAGTGGGTGAAAAAAAAAAAAGTTTGACCCTTGTTTTATTTTTATTTATTTAAATCTTTGTTAACCGGTTAAGTGGGCTTCTTTGAAGACCTTTTTCATCCATAACTCGAGTGCATAGGTATACAATACAAACACATTGCACATATACAGTACTAAGTATAACTGACCCTGCATAACATATTATAAAACACATACAACATGACGCACAATTACCTTACAATATTACATACAAGAACATTCGGTATCAGACACTGAGCGAAAGTAGCTTGTGTTATACAGAACATACAGCAGTGTGATCACGGAGCAGTGTTCAACAAAGAATAGGATACACATATTAAAATTTGCTAGCAGTTACTTGATACAGTGAATAAACAGCACTGAAAATGAGGTTACAATAAGTGAACTGCAGACAGCAAGCCACTACCTAACCAGGCAGTATGCATCCATCTAATCTAGCTGTTCTGTCAGGCAGTATGCATCCATCTAATCTAGCTGTTCTGTCGGGCAGTATGCATCCATCTAATCTAGCTGTTCTGTCGGGCAGTATGCATCCATCTAATCTAGCTGTTCTGTCGGGCAGTATGCATCCATCTAATCTAGCTGTTCTCGGGCAGTATGCATCCATCTAATCTAGCTGTTCTCGGGCAGTATGCATCCATCTAATCTAGCTGTTCTATCTATATTTGTTTACATTATGTGAACTGCAGAGAGGTGTAGACAGCACACAACTACTCAAATTACTTGGTTGCAATATTAGAATTTATGTATTTCCATATATAAACTACCATTATCTACACCAACAAAATTGTCAGTTCTACCCTACAGGGCAGAGGAAACGTCGTTTACCTATCAGTTAAGAAAATTTACATTAGGAAGTTACGAGCTAGATTGTAGCAAACTGAAAGGAACTTGAACCAATTCTCTTCACCCTGTTTTTAAAATGTTACTCTGTTTACAAAGCAGGTACATTTGTGGATTTCTTTAAGATGCCCAAATATTTCTTTTCCTGAATTCACTGTATTCCGTGTTTGTCTGAATTCACAGGGCAGGTGGCTTTAGTTATAGTGAATGATTTTAATGAAGCTTTCTTCTCCAGTGGTAAGGCCAAATGGAGGGGAGGTCTACAGGGTGAGAGACTGTTGCCTTTTCTTCTTAGGGGGTGCAAAGTTGATTTTTTTCTCTAGCTTGTTTCTGAAACTGCAATATAGTATTTCATACATGACAGAGGAAAGACGCAGAAGGGTGACAACCTTAACCCTTTCCTCCATTTTCTTGTGATCACAATGTATTAGAAAGCAAAAAATGAAAAATGCTGCATTTTTTAACCAGATTTCACGGTCTAAAAATGTGCTTATTTTAGCAATAGTAAGCTGGGTCTGCACCATTTTCTCCTCTTCCCCTCAATTAGTCACACGTAGTGGTAGAAATAAAAAAAAAAAAAGACAGTATGGATTTAAAGCTCCAAAACAAGAGGCAAGGAGGATTTGTCCCTGGGGATAACAGGGGGTTGGACCCATCTTATATTCCCTGAAATGAGCTTACAGCAAATGGCAAGAAAGCCTGCCCCCAGACAGATAAAGACAGACACACAAACACACACCAAAACATGTTGAAGAAACTATATACATTTATACCAGTAATGCAAACTGTTACAACTGGGTGTTCTGGAGTGGAGCTATGACCTACAATAAGATACAGCAACACACTGCCTACAGAGACCAACATTTACAAGTGCACTGCAAACAAAAAAGTAGCACGTGCTGTCAACAATGTAGTGATACTGTACTGGAGCTGTGACATAAAACAAGATACATGGAATTAAAAGTCTGCAGAAAGCAACACATAAAACAGGGGTGTTAAATAAATAAAATGTGCTTAACCATGTCACGGTCTAAAAATGTGCTTATTTTAGCAATAATAAGCTGGGTCTGCACCATTTTCTCCTCTTCCCCTCAATTAGTCACACATGTAGTGGTAGAAATAAAAGACAGTATGGAACTAAAGCTCCAAACAAGAAGCAAGGAGGATTTGTCCCTGGG